>NW_009234180.1:6316-34462 GCF_000690835.1 Fulmarus glacialis | reverse complement strand
ATTCTCCTGCTGAATGGTATGAATATAGCAGCTGCCAGTCCTCAACCAGCTGAGGCAATCTGACCTTTTTTAATAATTATGTCAAGAAACCTGGTAAGCCATTATAGCATCCAGAATTCCTAAAAAAATATGTACTTCTACCTTCAAATGGGATATTACTTTATGCTTATATCAAAATACCAGGGTAAACCAGGAAAGAGGAATGCACAATGACTTGAGGAATGCAAAGAACCACAGTATCAATATTTGCAAAGTTACATTTTGACTCCATTATAAGAGAGTATCATTCAGGAATGATTGTTGAGATGAATTCCTGATCCCATTAAAATCAGCTTTGGTGTTGATTTTACACTGATGCCAAGTTTTCATCCACACTGTTTTCCTTACTTCTTTATGCTCCTTAAACAAAAGGAATGGAATACACCTGGCTTCTGCAAAGCTGATTGCATCTCCCTCTCCATGTTGTGGTTTATTTACACTGGCTAATATTAGAAACATGTACAATGGCTTTTTAAAGAAGTGGCATGAAAACTGCAGGCCTTACTGACTCCCCACTGGAGTAACGTGGCAGAACCAAACAAATTACAGAGTGTATGTACTCCTGTATCCCATTGCACACTTTGAGTAAGTGATAAACTAACAATTGAAATATCATTTTATCTGTTTCTAGCAGTATGATGTCTGCACGGGTATGAAGAATTAAACAAAAAAACTCACTGGATGTGCACAGCAATTTTTGGTGTCTGCTACCATTTCTCTTACTGTTAGTTCTGTTAGTGCACTGTAATTCTTGCAGTCTCTTTTTCCCCCCACATAACTAACTGTATTATAACTCGGCTCACCTCTTCTCTTAGCTACACAGAAGCAACTGCAAAATCAATAAGACGACCTCAAAATAGAGAAGAAATTATATCTATTTGCTTTGGCTTCCCGTCTACTAAGAACAAACACACATTTCCAATATCATCAGCAGATCCTGATGTTTCATAAACACACTTTCTCAAAACACATTTCTGTTCTGACAGCACTGAAAAGGTTAAGAATGAAATCATGTCAGCTTAGCTGACTATTCAAGGTTTTGCCAGTTTGGATCACAACCTTAACATTATTATTTAAATGTGGCTTTTGTATTTCATTACATACAAAGCAATTATATTTGCATTTACGATGCACCGTGATTGTAAGAATATGACATTGTTCTGATGATAATGTTCATTGATCATTCATAATGCAGTGGCTCATGCCATGAATCATGACACTCTTATCACCTTTCTCATTTTACTTGCTATTAGGTGGCTTTATTTGCAGATTGATGCTTTAAACCCACATTTTTAATCTCTAGATGGTATAAAATGCCTCTTATCATCCCTTAATGTACATCACTATATACTTTCCCAAAAGTGAGCTATTGTCAAAGTCCTCCTTTAGTTCTCATAACAGTAATAATGGTTCTATCTTGAAACGTGTATGTTTTGGTGATGCAAACTAATGCCAAAGGTGGCCAGATATCTTGCTCAACAATATGTATTTTAGACATGTTTGTTACAGAGTTTGATGAAACTAAGAATTTCTGCATTATGATATATTTCAACATTCTAGTACAGTTTCTCTCTTGAATTGGGTAGAATGCTCAAATATCTACATTTTTCTTGGGTAGAAGGTTCTGGGGAACAAAAAAACAAACCAAAAAAAGCCATACCAAAATGCTGATTGCTCTTGTGTGGATTGGAACTGTATGGCGTTTCCTTTCAAATTAGACTACAGTTAAATTGCATTTTCTAGTGTGCTGCAGTAATGACTGCGGTTCAGACAATCCTTAGCCCCCATAATGCCTAAATGGCTGAGCCATCTCTCTCAGATAGTTTTATTTCTTTCAATTTATTTCTTCCATGCTTGGGTACTGTGCCAATGTGCTCTAGAGTACTTGTTATGTGAATGTTCAGCATGGTAAACATCAGTCAAGTGCTCAGTAGCATGCTGACATGGCTGCATAGATATGCCCCTTTAGTTGCCCAGGATGCACTATGAATTAGCTGAAGTGCAGACCTTGGTAGATCATGGAAGAGGTAAACTAGCAAGCAACACAAGGATCCCAGAATGAGTTACACAAACCACAGCTGCTGTTAGGTGTCACATGCAGATTAATTGTAATGTTAGTGTGTCCTAAAGTAAGATAGGAAACAGGAATGTGCTCTTAGTGAAATACTCTCAATTTTCAGGCAAAATTATTATTAATAGCACCCCCCCCCCCCCCCCAAAAAAAAAGTCGCAAATGTTATGTTTTCCAGGAAGTCTTTTAAAAAATAATTTTGACCAGTTCTACATGTAATGATTGTCTATGCTATACATTACAAACATCCGTAGGTTTAAGCCCTCCATTCATCACGAACTTCAGCTGCCCAAGGAAACTTTGTTAAAGAGAAAATTGCCACAATATTTACCAGAAGACAAAAAGCAGCCTAGCTTTGATGAAACAGAAGACTAAACTCTACCAGCATGAACGAAAGAACTTACAATAGTTATTCCATAAAGAGGAAAAGATGGTAAATATATTGATGAAATTATCACCTTTAAGAGATTCCTTCAGCTATTTTTACTTTTACTTATACAAATATCCTCACAGACTTTGATGAGCATCTGATTTTAAATTAGGAGTGAGCTACGTATTCTTGGACACACTTTGTTTGCTAGTAATAGCTCCTGTGTTAATAGGACCAAGCACAGCTAAGCAGATCCTGTTCTCTGTTTTTATTTGCGTTTCTGAAAATCAGTCTTGTTACACTCCACCAATTACATGATTTCCTCATAACATGCGATTTACTCCTAAGATTCATTTTTCAGAAAGTCCATAATACACAGCTTTTGAAATACTCAAAAGTGCAGTGTTTGGGTCTTTGCCTTTAAATGACTAGTTGACACAGGGGCTATACATATCCTCCACCAGCCGCAACAAGGAAGAAAGATGAAAAGAAATTAAATTCTAAAGCTATACATACAACTTACTGATTTACACAGTGTGGTTTTGATTAGGGTCTATAAAGTTCAAAATTATTTTTCTGGGGAGCTTGTACTTGTTTACATGTGAGGACAGTGGGGGGAAGGTAGCGAGGCAGCAACACAGGGATACATCTCACAAAGGGAAGGATGATGCAAAGCTCTCAGTTGTGGAAACCTATAAATAATACTTTCAGATGAACTCAGGATCTGTTGCAAATCTTCCTAAACTTTTCCGTTGGTACTCTGCAGTTGCCATTAGAGGTCTGATCTCGCCTACAGAATATTTGTGGCCCTGGGCTCACTGCTGATATAAGCCAAATGCATCCGCAAAACCCCCTGTCTTATAACCTGCAAAATGCGTTGTTTTTCTTTCTATCTCTATCAATTCCAGATATGCAGAGTCCACTGAGGGAGCTCTTCTGAATGTAAGGTTGTTTTCTTTAAGGTCAGACTGATAGGCTAGCAGCTAAAAAGATGCTTCTAGATTTTTATATTATTGTTGTAGAATAATATTGCTTCTTTTAGAAGAAGCAATGTTTCTGGGAACAGCCATGGAAGTAAGCCAATGCTTTGGGATCTGTGTGATATCAAAGCTAATACATGAATTTGGAAGGTATCCTTGTTGTAGGCAAAGGATGACACTATGCAGTGCTGTAGACATCCGAGTAGCTGGTCACTGTTAATAAAATTTCTCTCTATTTATGATGACTTTTGATGAAAGTAGTAAGACAAGTGCCTGTGAGATTTCATGCAAGTCTTATGTAATAAAAATTCACATTAATGTTTTGATAGTCAACATAAACAGAAAAGCTGAGTGGGTAGAAAGCTCTTTTAAAATCACTTTGTCAAGTAAGTATGTACATAATGAATTGTCTTCTGTAGTAAGTATTGGATTCTGGATAGGCCTTTATGCCATTGGATTACTTTCCCCCTACCATTATATTTATTTTCTGTCACACTGAGGCTATGTCTGGAGCTTTATAAACAACTAGAAGATGACAAGAGTCATCTTCTCTTCATCTTCTCCAGTAGCATTATTTACTTTACACAATTCCCAGAGACTCCAGCCAAATCCAAGCTGTGGGTAACTGAATATCGTAACAACAGACAGAGGCAATCCCATTAACGAAGAGTTTAAAAATCAAAGCTTTCAGGTTGAGAAATGATGCAATCTGCAAAAGGTCTCATCCCGAGTTCGTGGCAGACCACACATTCATTGGTTTCCAATGTAGCACTATAACCACCATATTATACTGTCTCTCAAGCTGTGCATATAAACACTGCCAAGCCAGGTCTCTCATTCTGCTTTATTCCCTCTGAATTGCCCAATCCTATAATAGATAAATGCCTCTCCAAGAACAACCCAGAGCCCTTTTGCACAGTGAGATAAGTGCTCTTCACCTTTCCTAATCCAAACACGCCCTGCCATTTGAATAAGCAATTCCAAAATCTACCTTAAATAAACAAGGACATGAGCCCTAGGTGATATTGATGCAATCACACTGAAAGAATTTTTTTTTTTTTTTTTTTTTAAAAAAAAAAAGATCTGTGTTTTTCCAGTAGTAGTTTTGGGTGCAGAGCATGGTATCCCATTTAGGGCAAGTCTAGGAAGGAAGAAAGAGAGATTTAGTGGCAACAGGACCTGCTGTTCAGTAGAAACTGCTATATCTGTTTGCATTTATTTTTCAAATAATAATAGTGGGAAGAACATTGTAGCTGAGGAATTATGTTTGCATTATAGTTTCTTTTCTTCAACCATAAGACTCACTGAATTGTACCATGGAGGCTTAATTTTTCACTGTGATTTTCTTTTTCACGGTTTGCAAATTGTCTATTTATAATTACTTTCAATTAACCCAGCCTTAGCCAATCAACAGACCATAAACTGAACATAAACAGTTATGAGCTGTGCTTTGTGATGAGAATTTATCCTTACATTAAGTGTTAGTTCATTAGAAAATCTGAGCTCAGGGAATTACAGGAGCTAAATACAAGTTTTAAATTCATAGCAACATAGATCTATCTAAAATGTTCAGAGTTCTCCAATGCAATTATCAGTTTAACTGCGAGGCCACTGATGATGACTATTCTGAGTAGGCTGCATTTGGATCTCTGGTACATTTTTCACAAAAAAGGCAACAAAGAATATTGTGGAAAATGAGTGAGAACAGACATTGTTACTATGTAGTTGACCATAACACAGACATGTGGCTTAGCATTAGCTGCATTCCTTGGTAGGCTTTAAGAAATGGTCTTCTTCAAAACATATTTCCCCCAAAACCTTAAAAGCATACTCAAGCATATGCCAAGATATTAAGCTCAACTGTGAGTTTGTATAAAGCTCTGAGTTTTTAGTCTGACTCCCAGGAAATTAAAACTTTTTCATGGCTTGAGTCAAGCCAATGACCAAAATTGTAAGAGGAAGTCAATACTTTAAAATATCTCAGAGAACAGGGAAGATAAAGGAACCACCTTACAAATGTGATAAATGGGATACAAATGGAATACTGGTTTCCCTGTGATGAGAAAGATGTTGAAAAAGAAACAATATTAGGAAGGAACACTACTTTAAGATACTGGATCATGAGTATTTAACCAGGGAAATGTAAAAGACTTATAAATATCTAACAGCCTACACTGCTAGGACTGTGGGAATAGAGAGAGATTTATTCACATCAGACAAGACTGTCTGGAATCACAGCACAACCAGCACAGTACCATTGGCCAGAACCGGTCACCTGTTGAAGGGGTTTTCCAAGTCACCTTTGTATCCATTTAGGATTCATCATTAATGACATCACCTTTGGGGAACCCAGATCCTTAACATCACATTTACTAATAGCAGCATCATCCTCCATTATCCTTTGCTCAGAAATCAAAGTAGAAAATACTCCTTCTTGGTACAACAGAGCTACATATATAGCAATAATGAAAAACTAACATGCTCAATGAAAAGCACACCAGGGCACAAAAAAAAAAACAAACCAAAAACCAACTTCTAACAAATTAAAATTAAATCCCTTTTATCAATAACATACAATTTATCTGCTCTAAAGCCTGAAGAACAGCCCTCTCTACATTAACAACACTGACACTCTGGGAAATGTGAAATAACTTTGTTAAGTTTTTTCCTTTTATGTCTTGTTTTTGCAGAAATCGGTGATAATTCTCTAGTTCTCACCTCCTGGATGCCCTTCCCTTTCCTCTGGGCACCTTGCATTCACTATGGAAGAACTGGGAGCCACTTTCTTCACAGAGAGCAGCTAGTGGTGGGTGTCGGCAGATTTGCTCCCTTCTTGGTATTGTTCTTGCTTACCTACAAGCTCTTCTCCAGAGTTACTCATCTAGTACCAATAACTTAAAATATTCTACTTCTGTGAAGTTATCAAGCAGTTGAGTTAGGAACTTTAATTTCAAAACTTGGATAATCATTCTTAATTTGATTCTGGGTAGCTACCACGAGCTAAACTTTGATGAAAGTTCATTAAATAGTGTGGCAAAAGCAGGTAATTATTCTGTGGACTCTGCCCTCTTTAAAATGCGTGTTTGTATATTTGATAGAATGATCAAACATATCCAGGAGAGTAACTGAGGTACATTCTTGTTTATATTATCCAGAGTTAAATACATTTGCAAAAGCAATTTGTCCCTCAAATGATCTATGGTTGGCAGAAATGTAATATGAATATCTCAAAATGTGGAGAAAATTGTCATTTACAATTTTCTATAGTGTATGAAATTATGCCCCATTTGAAGGCCATAACAATAATTTGAGCTTTTATTACCTGATGTAGGGACAATATAGAACAAAAGACAAAACAATGGGACTGCACTGCACTTTCTGAAGAGAAGGAGAATCTTCTGCAATGCTAATATCTATTCTTTTTTTGGTGGTAATATTAATGTACTGCTACTGCACAATGAACATTTCCATCTACACTCAGAGCTCCTGATTTTTACTTAGAGATACCAGTGACAACAATGAACTAAACAGCAAGGCATTAGATATGAATGCAAATTAATATCACGAGTAAATAGTACAGTGATTGAATTATGTAAGTAAACAGTTTAAATCATACATAAAGTATTTCAAGTAGCTGACATATTTCAAAATGTACATTCACCATAAAGATTTTCATGTTCTCCAGCAACCACAGACAGATTAGCTAGTTTAATCTTCCTTTCTTATTTTTTGGTTTGTTTTCATTTGTAAAACCAAAGGAGACACCCTTTGGTGTCTCCAATGAGAATGAAATTCAGTTAAAACAATGGTAAAACTTCCGTGACTTTACTAAGCTAGGAGGGACTCCTCAACTTCTAAGGGATAAGAAGTTACTGAAGCCCACTATTCAGCACAGTACGTAGTGTGAAAAAGAAACTTAAAAAGCAAATGGAGGGCCCACAGCAAAAGTAGCAGCAGGTCCTAAAAGAGCAACAGCTTTACTAGGATAAGCCACAGCACTTAGAGATGCTGAAGCTCCATTAACAACATGCCATATCTGATATTTTCCCTTTAGAAACAGAGTGGTATGTATTGCCTAAACACCAGAATTACTTGACCTTATTGCACCGAACAAGTCATTAGAAATGTAAGGTCTTCAGATAGCAGTGTTGAAAAACACAAACTTGCACCTAACTGTGTAAGGCTTAGCCGTATGGTTACCACAGAATGTAATGGAAACTTGCTGGCAAAGTCCTTCTGCAATAGGATTTGTGAATGTAAATTCCAGGCAAAGCTTTCAAAATGCAGAAGAGTCTACTATGTTGTAGACTAAACATCAGAAAAGTAATTCAGCCCCTCATCCAATTCCTACTCAAAATCAGGAAGATGTGGACTTGAAATGCCTTTGCTCTTTAGGCTGAACTGTAATTTGATTTTTTTCAAAGCGTTTAATCTAATAAAGCTGACTGCCTGTAGGCTTGGAGCTACTTTGGTTATCAAGCTAAACAAACACATACACCCCCAACAAAACAAACACCCCCCAAAACAAAACAACACCAAAACCCCCTTCATACTGCCTCCTTACCATTTTTCCCCACCATGTTTTCCTAAAACCAACAAAAAAGAATATACTTATGGTCACTTCAGCATGCATTTCATTTAACATACATAAGTCTTCACTGAATAGGAAAGCACTGTCAGTATGTGTGTGCATAAAATGCTTTGATGAAATTGGTCGCCTACTTCTAAAAATCTTTGCAATTTCAACCTAGTGCCAAAACTTTAGAAGTTTGCTTTAAAGACCAGCAATTACTAATATGTCTTCAAGTTAGCTCATTCCTTAAGTAGTTAACAATAAAAAAATTACCTCTCATTCCTTTATAGAAAATGAGTATTTTTACTTCTGATCATAATGTTTAAATGCTCCAATTGGGATACAGCTGCAGAAACAAAAGTGCTACCAAAAACCTATTATCAGATCTCTTGCATCTTCCTGGCAATGCTTTGTGCTTGAAACAATAGCTCTGTTGAAAGCATTGTGACAAGATACTGTAAAATAAATCATTTGTTCTGTAGCACGTTCCCTCTTGTTAACACCTGCCCTTTTCCTTTCTTGTAGCTTTGACATAAAGCAATTGAAAAATGAATGGCAACTTCGTATTTTCAAAGGAAGAAATCAAGGTTTCAAGTGAGTTTCAGCTAGTTTAATAAAGTATCCTTTAAGACTGTAAGGATACATTGCAAATAAAACGATATAACAACTGACTTAGATACTAATAGGTAGTGTGTATAAACACATATACATACATCTATATATACACATATATGTGTGTACATAAGTATAGACGTATTGGTGTGTGTGTATATATATATATTTATACAGCATGCCAAATGGAGAAGACGAAGGAAGATGCTCTTAGAAAGGTTAAGCCACTTGTTTAGCAGAATGTGCAAAAATCAATCTACCAGTGCACGTCTCTGGATCTGGGAGCCTAGTCTGACAAATCTCTGTACGTGTGTTTTTAGTAGGCACTTGCAGTCAGTACTTTTCAGATGGGGCTTCTGAGTGCCCCATCAGAAGCAGTCTTTAAAGTTATTGAAATATATTAGAAACTATTAATTTACAAATATTTGATCAATTCTGAGACTTAGACACTCACTTTGACCCTAACTTCACATCCTCTATGGATTAACTTCATTTTATGTAAATAAAGAAGAAAAAAAAATTGGTTCTTTTCTAGTAGAGGGAATATGCCACCATGGGGAAGATTCAGTAGATGAACCTGCTTTCATTTGCTGGTGCTCATCTGCTAGGAATGTGGGGATAGAAGATATCCCCCTATATTCGTTTATAAACTGTTTTATGAATGACTCCTCAGTATATGTGGTGACAGCTGGAGGTGCAAAATGCTTGCCAGGAGAATCTTTCCTTTGAATACAATTTACAAAGGGAGGCATATGCAACCCAGTAACAGAGGACAGGGCAAACCTTAATCTTCTTCATCTGCACAAAAACCAAAGGAAAAAAAATATTAGGCAGGAGATTTATTTCTTGCTCTTCAGAGAGATTTTCCAGAAAACATTACAAGAAAATCAAAAGCATTTTATGCTGACTGTTCAGTGAATGTAATTATTGGCAGCGTCTTTCTTTGTACTCAGCTAATTATTCCATCATCTTTCAGCAAGCTGGGGAACTCAGTGCTGCATTTACGGTGGTGCTCAGGAAAACCCTTGAAATTTTGCACAGCTTCCTCTGCATCATGTCACAGAGAAAAAGAGACACACTTTTCCTTTCTGCCAGGGGACAAGATGTGTCCTGCGTATGGCACCAATGAATCTTTACCATAGAGAACCACATAATCAGTCACAGTTATATGCTGAGTCCTAAACATGAATTCATTCAATTTCTAGGAGGCTGCTGTCTGCATACTGTAGTGCATGCACACACTCAGTAATCTCTGAAAAATTTCCCTTTTGTATTTTCTTATAGTGGTCATTTTGTTAAGAGAGCAATGATTTAAAAATCTTTATATTTTGCTGGTAAAACTATTTACCAAAGCTTTTTATAGGTAGAAACATCAAAGTTTATCAACAACAAAGGATTAGGAAAACACCCCCACGGTTTCTGTCTTTCAGTTTATATTATGCAGTCATCAATACTTTCGTTTTCATTGTTACTTTTCAATTTTCAATTTATTCAGCTGGATTCCCATGTTTTTTATAGGGGTCTTTTCCTTCATAACAGAGGCCATAATGACAAAGTAGAGTTTATCTTCATTTATGAAAAATATAAACAGACACATTTCCTAGGTGGTTAAAAGTCTGTCTGAGTTCATCCATGTGACTCTCCTTCACTTTCACATGGCATACCTCAGTGGTTGCTATTCCCGATTAAAATTGGCCAGACATCTGCATTCAACACTAAGTGGTCAGCACTTCCTGATCCATTTTTAGCAATTTATGAAAGACAATGAACCAGACAGCTCATCTTGAGAGATAAATCTTTCAAGAATGGTGTCAATGTAAAACTTTGCACTGTGTTAAGTTCAAAAAGGAAGATGCATTAAACTAACACATGAAGGATCGTTTGTTCATAAATTCTTAATTTCTGACTGACTTACAAAACCTGAGCATGAGAATAACATGGTAGTTGCAAGAGGCCAGTGAGGTCAACAGGAAAGATGATACAAACGCGAAGTCTGAAGACTAGAATAGCCACGTAGTACATAGACTGAAGGGGTCCAAGTAGAACTACGCTGCAAACGAGTCATCTTAACATATTAGGTGCAATATGACAAGCTGCTCAAACAGGCAAGGTGACTATATTAGAAATGGATAGATTCCTTTTTCAGCATAAACTTCTGAAAGTTGAAGTATGGCAAAGTGAGAGCAGACAGATAAGGCTTTGCTATGCCAGAACCCTTCCCAGCCCAGAGCAGTTTTCAGCCGCTGCCATCTGCCATTGTTTGATATGGCAGAAATCAGTTGAAGTAGTAATTATTTGTGTCCATAGCTATGCTTGGGTGAAAGGAAGAAGAATGTCCGTGACAGACAAGGATTTTAAATAGCCTACTTCATCATAATAATGTGAATATATACATATGTGTATATGTATATATATTTCTAGGGGAAAAGCTGGAAGTCACAAACATGGTATAAATCATCCACGTCAGCAATCTGTGTTACATATAAAGAAGCACTATCAACTCAGTTAAACTGTAACTGAGGTGACTTAAGAAACAGCCTTTCTAATCCATAGCTGTCTGTTTATGTGAACCCGAACCCCAAAACACAATAGGTCACACTGGAGGATTTGACTATGTATCTCAAGTAAGCCACTTTACATTCTTGATACGCTGCTACACTTCACGTGACTGAATCTGAAGTTAGGTACTGGGAACTTTAAGCTGAGTTACACTAATTAAAGAAGCTTCTTTCTTTTAAGTTCATGGAATACCGTGTATGTGCTTTTAATGATGGTGTTAATAAAGTCAGCTTGATCTCAGTAGGCAAGTTGGTAGTTTATCACGCATCTGACGCCATCCTATATACATATTAAACAAATGAGCCACAAGATCTGGGCCATAAGTATAATGCAGTACTTCATAATGAGGGGATTTTAATCGTTTTGTTTTCATTCAGTCATTGATAGAAGCACAGGATTTGTTAATATTTGTCTTCTATTTTGATAAGCTCACTGCCCCCTGTGAACAGCAATGTCATCCAAACACACACTACATCCAACATATCATTCACACCACAGTCAAATATGCAACAAATGTCAGATAAGGTTGCTTTTTCCCCCGCCACACTACTTAATTTGTGGACTTTTATTTTCCTAATAAGCTTTTTCTTTTCCTGGCTGAATGTATCACTCGCATAAGTACAACCTTCTTCAACTTGAGAATTCTTGAAAAAGACCCCACATCAGTCCAAACTCTTTTGCATCCTTTGAAAGCACAGCCAAATAAAAGGTCAATGCTATAAGTGGCCTCAAATTGTCATAGTACCTTCCCATATTTCTCATATATGCCTTCCCATTTCTAGCCAGCCTTCCACCTCTATAGTGCTTGCAAGAAACCGTAGTGCATGTGTACTGGCCCAATCTAACTTCTGCCATGGGAAAACTCTTCTCCAGCTTGGCATTTCTTTTATTTCCTGCACACACCACTGTGCACATGCCTAAGTGAGGATACAAGACAGATCCATGGAATTGCAAGTCAGAGTCTACACAGGCATTAGCTAACACAAGCCCCACTGATTATGGCATTAGCTTTACACCAAAGCTGTGCTTAGTCCTTTTCTCTGAACAAGAGAAAATTATTACAAGGAGAGCTCTGTGCAAAACTCAGACTGACCTTGGCCTATCAATTTTGGCTGTAACGTGTCTCAAGCTGAAATGGGAGCTTATCTCTGAGCATTAAACAGAGAACAAATGATTTTTTTCCTCTTAATTATTTATAGACCATTGTCTTTTTCCCTTTTTAGTGTCAGTGTGGATGTTTGGATTATTACAGTCAACGTTACTAGAACTGTTATATTGTCTCACAGCAATGCAAGAACCTGGGGATATCAGTTTATTGTGTGCCTGTTTGACCTGTGCATACAATGCACATTCTCTCCTTACTTATCAAAAAAAAAAAAAAAAAAAAAAAAAAAAAAAAAAGGAGGGGGGAGAGGGTTGCTTGTAACAGGAAAAAATTACCACTTTCTTGGACATAAACACAGGGTAATGACCCTAGACCAAAAGAAATGGAAGAAAGTGGTAAAAGCCTTTTGTGTTACTGTAGTTTATGAGACAGTAAAAGCAGAGGGTTACAAGATTAGAAACCTAAATCACATGAGAAATATGTTACAACTGTACCATTCTCTACTTCCATTACAGTCATGGAGCTCTGTAATAACTTCATGTTGTCCTGTATTTACGGAGACATAATGATTTAGTCTGTGTAGGAGAGTCAAGAAATCGTTACAAAGGGGCAAGCATCAGAAATTAATGAAGATCATGCATAAACCTGACAGATTAAATAGATGCTTAACTACAATTTGGTGAGAGCTTGGGGACGTATTAAGGAAGATCTGGGGAGCTACTCATCAGCAGGGAAGGATTCAAGCATATGGTGACTTCGCATTGAAACAGGCACCAAAATGCCTAATGGTGCTAAGAGCAAGAGGATTATTTTGTCAGTTTAACTGACTATGCATTATATTCTTGGAAAGAACCAGCATAAGAACATTTTTAGGGACGGCACCAGAGCTGGATATACGAGCACAAGGATGGAAAATGGGATGTGGGAATTCTGAATAGTCGAGCCTGCAGCAATCCCTTAATTCTCTTCTGCAGGTAGGCCAACAGAGATGATAACTGGAGGAAAATGGATCTGAAATATAGTGGTAGTAATAGATGGGTTAGGAAATCTCCATTCTCAGATATGCTGTTCTGTTTCTTCCCATGCTTTTCTTCTTCTCCTACTCCTGGTTCCTTTCCATAAATAGCAATGGAGCATGCAAAAGGAGGAAGGTCAACTGGGTTGAGCCAATTTTTGACCCAAACTATACTCTATGCAATTAGCATATACTGGGCAGTTTAACACCTTGTCCACACACGACTATCACCCCCCCTTACTCAGCCGCATGAGCTATCTTTTCTGAAAAGTAACATGCTTCCACAACTTCTATCAGCCTGGTCTAATCCCATCTTTCCCCTTCAAGGCCCAGCTTGTCTCTGATGCCCACTGTCTTGTATAAGTACAAAAGAGTTAAAAATAACACCAAATCATGATATCTTACACCAGTGTAAGTAAATCGTGGGGTAGATGACTGGCCTTTTGGTGAACGTGTTCTATACTCATGCTTCCCCACCAGGCATGCACAGGCTAAAGGCTGTGTCCATCAGTGAGGGTTTCCCCAGGCCTCTCTGTGGCAGCTGGCTGAAGACTGTAGTGGGCACCTCTGTGGCGCTCCCTGCTCCAGTCACTCAGAAGAGAGGCAGGAGGCTGGCTTGCAGCTGCAGCATGCTTTGAGAGGAGAGCGCTTCAGAAACTTTTCAAAATATCAATGAGCATTTTGGGAAACACTAACAAGTGCTCAATGAAGCTGACAGTGGATCTTCCTCCATTCCACAATTGAAAAAAATAAAGTAAATCCAACATTGCTTAAGGTTATACAAAATTTCATCTTTGTTATCTAATATTCCCTCCGCACACACACACATCCACAAGAAGGTTATTTCTTAAATGAAAATACCATATTTGTCCAACAAAACGGAAGAACGCAACAAGAATGTTACTTTTTAGAAGAGCCTGTATCCTGAAATCTTACTACATCCTCAAAGAAAAGGAAAAAAAGAAATTAAGTAGCAAGAGTTAACGAGCAGGGTTTGTTTTTTTTTTCCTTCCAGCAAAGGTCGGCAATCCCACAGCAGCAAATTAATCCCAATTAGTAATGATATTTTGTCTTGATATATCATGACACTTTTGATTTACTGTGTTACCAGGATGCAGGCAGCAAATGTTAATGATTCAGTTTGCTGGGAATTTATACTCCTGCTCATTTCCCATTTGCTGATCAGTTGCAGCTCGTCAAGACTTGGCTGCTTCAACTAATGAACTGACGGCCTCACAGGAATAATGGTGTGTTCTGCAAGCTTCATTTTTTTTCATGCCATCTGCAAAAATGCAGGTTCCTCTCTGAAAAAGTATTCCTAGCAGCCAGGAAGGAGTGATTATGATCATATAAATGTCACTTGTAATTTGTATTTCACTTGTTTAATAGTGTTACCACTAAATGACGGTTTCTGTAGAGAACAAAACTAATTATAGTAAATTCAGCATTTTTAGAGGAAACTCATGAAGGGAAGCATACCTAGTTTTGTTCATTTCTACAAAATATTCTAATAGAAATTATGTATTTTTACATTATGATTTATCTGCCCAGCTGGTCTAGTTTGAATTAGAGCTGCACAGAATGTTTCTCTGGAGGCTTGTGCAGGCAGTAAACATCACTTTTCTTATACACAGTAAATGCAAACCCCATTCAAATCTATTGCAAATGCTGTAGCAAAGGTGTGGGGAAATCTTCAATACTTACAGTAATAAGAGTTTTATGACAGATTATTCTGTGAAATGGTTTGTTATCTAATTGCTGCTTACTGAGAAAGTTTGATAAACACCTTGCTGAACCTATTAAAAGAAAGGTCACTGCAATTTTCACACAGACTTCATACCGCACTATGCTTGCATTTAAGCAATGCTTAAATCAGCAATAACAATGAAGTTTAGGCACCTACGTCCCTGAAAATCTAGCTTAAGTGAAACGGAAAACCTCCAACTATGTGATGTTACAAAAAGACTAGATTTTTTACTACTACTACAGAAGTAAAGTTCTTACAGATTACACCAGAACAAAATCTGCTCTGAGCTCCATAAGTAGCCTGTATTTTTTCTTTAAGTCTAAATTGTTTATTTGGATATTCTACAGATTTCACCGCAAAGCACAACAGAATTAGGAGTCGCTTTCCCAACTCTACTCATGGCATTTCTATTTAATGAATTAAGAAGGGAACTGCCTTCAAACTTTCAAAACTTTCTTCATATGTTAACAGAGCTAGATGGAAACTTTGTATGGAAAGTAAATTAAAAGTAGCATCTTTTTCAAAGCTTATGTAAAAGGAGGAAGGTAAAAAACACCTGATGAGCTCCCCCCCAAATAAAAAGGAAAACCATTTTCCTGAATGCAGCCAAACCTAATACAGTGTTGCTGCACTGCTATAAACAGCTACTTGCAAAGTACTAATCTGCACAGTCTGTGTCTTGAAGCTGATCAAATAACCCAAACACCAGTTTGTCTGCATTAGGCAAAGCAACTGTCAGTTAAGGGTGCACGCTGTTCCTTTGACCCTGAAGTGATACTTGGCTGAAGGCTGTCTGGGTTTAAGGAGAGAAAGAGAGAGACAGGGAGAGGAGGGGTTCCACAGAGAAGGTGCTAGCAAAGGAAGGAAATGTCAGAAATACAGCTAGAAAGGTAACTTTAAACCGCTACAGTGTGGCACTGACATCAAGACAGTTGCAAAATTATAAATAATAATTTCAAGTAATGCAAACCATGAAGCAGCTTGAGCTGCTGGGATCCCCCAAGCAGATGGCCTGACATATTCAAAATGTGCATCCTTCAGAGAATACGCAGAGCTTCAGAAAAACAGTATCTGCAATTACAGTTTTTCTGTGAAATGATTGCTCTGACAAATTTACTGAAGATTGATGCACTGTGCAGAACAAGTTTGCCAAAGATGCACTTGATATGCCTTAGGACAGTGGTTCCCAACCTTCTCCATGTAATGCCATATCTAGCAAAGCCCTGGAGAGATTAAGATGTACAGCATAAGAGTACAGCATGAGCTGTACTCACCTTAACCCATAGCAAAGATTGAGTTGCTGCAAATCCTGGTCTCGTAACCAGACCAAGTTCTACTGGGAGTTTCCTCCCTTCCCTCCCCCATCAGAATTTCAGGCAATGTCAAACCACTGCAATCAGTACAATTTACACTAAGGCATCCGCTATAGATTGTTCTAAACAATGTGTTCATCCTCAGCACAGGGGCTGGAGAAAGTACTGCTGTATGCACATGTATGTAAAAAAAGTTTTAAACCATAAGAGAATGGGAGGTTGGTTTTATAGTTCCTCACAGAATGAGGGTGTGTGTGTGTGGGTGTGTGTGTGTCATTAAAAGAGAAAGAACCCAAAATACTAAGCAACATGCACCCCATACCATGCAGGAAACATTTCTTTTGAAATTATTGCTACAAGACCAGTCCTTCAATCTGTACAAGCAGAAAGCTCAGAAAAGGAGATCATATTATGGATGTAGACACACTATATGGAATATGCTATATTGCTTATGTAGGTAGTGTTAAAATCTCTGTAAAGAGACCATGGGATGGCAGTAGTTAACATATTTTGAAAATCTTTTTCTTTTTCTTTCCCCCACCTTCTCTTTTTTTCATGTGCTGAAAACCAGACTGGAGCTAGTCATACCCAAGATCAATTATATGACATGGTTCACTTTCAGGACATACTACAAACCTTATAGAAAACCTAGTTCATAGCTTGCTTCCCCCCACTTTTTAAAAAAAGTATGAAAGAAAAGTAGAGAAATATTTTTGCCTACTAGTATTCCAGGTTTCCATGTTTAGAAACTAAACAACAACAAAAAAAAAAAATTTATGTAGCTTTAGAAACTCCAGCCCTAAGTATAACAAATTAAAAATACAGGGACTATATAGATCTTGGTACACACTGTATCTACAGAGATCATTCATGAGAAAAAGAAAACCTAAAAAAAACCAAAACAAAAACCAAACAGGCCTTTAAGGAAAGAAAAAACAAAATAAAGGGTGTCCAGAATATAAAATATATCAATTTAAAAACAGCATATGTTATTTACCGTTTAGACACCCCCACATCCACTTATTTTTTAAACTTGCAAAGAACTGTAAGATAAAGTGGTTTCCATGTAATTCCTGACCTATCTTGTGGAATAAAAAGCTGCCAATATTCCTTTTTGCTCTCTGCCTTTGAGGAGAAAATTCAATTCAATTTTTAATGTAAAATGTTTAAAATGTCTTAACGGAAATAACAACTTAAGAGTGTGAAATACCCTTTAAAGCAATTTAAATTAAATATCATTGTCCTTCCTTCAAGGCATTACCTTTAATTGATTTAATCTTAATTTGTTTCTTCCTAGCACAGTAATTGCCATTGATTCCAATTAATATTCAGCTGGCCTTTCTCTATAAATAATTACTGGCCAATTTATTTCTTTCAGATCAGACTTTCTTTTGCTGTGGCCATTATTTGTGGTTCTAGGATACTATATCATAAGCGCAGGAACACTTGCATTACAAGGCTGGGTTAGACTTCAGCTATGACAATACCTGATACTTTTATGGGCTTAGACCTTGGTGTAACACACAGGTCTGAGCAAGATGATGTGCGTAGCCTCTCTGTGCAATGCGTCCAGAGGGTACTCGCACAACAGCAGAATTCATAAGGCCCAGACCACTGCAGAGCGCAGCTTGAGAGCAGACAATAAGCTTTGAAGGGAGGAGTTTGTCTTAAATCTTGCCCTCTCTACACAGAGAGGTACCGGCCTTGGAGAGGTACTGGTGTCAAATTGGCATTCTAAGCCCTGAATCCTCTTGCCACACCAGCACATAAACCAACCTGTTTAAAAAGATTGAGTAGGAGTCGGGAAGGAGATGGTCCTGTTCCTTTTCCATTCAGTGGCACTGTGGTTAGAGCACTTGCCAGGATACGGGAGACCTGGTTTCAACCTGAAGACCACGTCCATCAAAGTGGACAGGCCATGCTGTAGCTTTTGCTTCTCAGCAGTCCACTGTCTCAGGACCTGTCTCATCTCTTCACACTCCATCCTGGCCAGATGTCATAAAATCTGACTAATCAGAGGACTGTATTCTCCTCATGTGTAAAATTACTTCCCCCATGCACCAGTCCTTTTACCAGTAACGTACAGGAAGATATCCCAAAACCCCTTCCTAAACCTTCAGAAGGTGCCAGGCCTCTCTGGCCTACTGCTCAGTGGAAACGGTGCTTCTGCTTGGTTGGAGCTTCACTGTACATATGCATGCAGGGTTGATAATGTATTTAGAATTAGCCACAGAATTATTACGCTTTTGGAACTTGGGTGACTGGAGCACACAAGATCAAGCCATTTCCAACACACTCCACATTTCTATTCCTGCCCATAAAAGCTTTTTTATTGCTAACATTTCTCCCTTATCCTATTCTTACTCATCTTCTGACCCCAGATTTCCCATGTATCCTGGCAGGCAGCTGTCATGTCCTAGCTATTAATTCAGTATTTTTGCCATTAACATCAAATTTTCAAGATTTTACCCAGTTCCTCCATTTCAGTAAAATTGAGTCAACCTTCTGGTTTTAGATTATTCCATTGTTTTTGACCAAACTGTAATATAGCATATTAAAAAAAAAAAAACAAACAAAAAAACCAACACAAACCAAAACAACACACTTGTTTGCACTATGAAACATTGATTTTGGACATGGGATTATGAAAAAATTATGAAATGTGCTGCATTGACTAGTTGAGCTATAACATGTAGACTTTGACTTTCAAGCAAGGTTACCCAGCAAAGCTCTTCTGAATGGCTGTTTAGAGTGAAGACATAAGCACTCCCTTGTTAGAGTAAATTATTTACTGTGCTTACTGATGCTTTTTGCATTTGCCCTAACAAGGATGAGCTGAGCATCTTTTATAAAGAGGTTATGTGTTTAAAAAAACCCCCAAACAACAACAACAAACAAAACCCACCAAAAATCCCCCCCACAAAACCAAACCAAAATGGTGAACAGGCAACGGAGGTGAACTCTCATATCAAGAAGGGCTCATATAGAGAAGGCTGGATCTTCACCTGGTATAAACCATACAAAGCATAATTCCACTGGCTTTCAGAGAGCCACAGGTGAGGATCTGACCAGGAAAATCTGTATCCAATACTCTGAGGGCTTTACAAATGAAAGGTTACAATTTCACTAGTCAGATCACAGGTCTGCATCTCTTATTTCATAGGGTTCTTGTAGCATCAGTAAAACCACAAAATAGAAGCAGAATAAGGAAAACAAGATTGAGCAGAAAGTTTTAGGCAACACAACTGAAAGAATAGCCATGCCATTTCTAGGAAACAGCTTAAATCTGCAAAATAGTCTCTCAGGTTTTAAAACTGAGGTACTGGGGGGATGGTGCAAGGACACCCCTCCAACTCAGCCTGGGTGCAATAGCATCTCTGAGAACAGCTGCAGTGCCAACTCAGTTTGAACTTGAAATCACTGTCAAGAACAAAGCTATTAGGAGAGGTGTGTCAGGTGAGATTCACTTCATGCACCCCCAAGTAAAGCTGATAGTGATGGTGCCATCATTGCCTCTCTGACCTTAATAACACTGAGATTGCTAATGAGGGAGAGACAGACTATTATCCCCAACAGGGCAAACAATTATGTTGGCATATAAGGTTGGGTATAACTTACTAGCACAGGAATGATCTGCTAATGAGCTGATATGATGTCAGTGACTGAGCTTGTCCACATGGGGATGCTCAGGAAAGTGAATTCAATTTACCCATAGAACTCATTTAACAACTGGGTGGTGGGGTTTTTTTGGTGTTTTTGTTTGTTTGTGGGGGGTTTTTTTGGTTGTTGTTTTTTTTGTTGTTGTGTTTGGTTTTTTTTTTTTTTTTTTAAACTCACAACTCTTGTATAGACTCTCATTCAGATGTGAAACAGCATCAATTCAGTTTTTGCCTAACACATTACCACAATGAAATTAAGGCCAGTTTAACTGACATTAAGCTGGAGTAGCTGAGATGAATTAATACAATGATAATCACATATTAACTCTGATTCATCTACCAAAAGCATTGGTTTGACCATCTGGGTCTCCATGAAATCTCTGCCCTCTCCTTGAGTTAACAGTGCAATCCAGCAAATAGTGCCAGTGTGATGAGGGGATGGAGCACCATTGCTAGGGGTGCAAAGAACTCCTACTGCTGGTGCTGCTGCCAAGTCCCATATTATCAAATCATGTACGTCTGAACAAGGCAGCTCTTACGTTAACATGAGGGAAAGGGTGCTGCCTGGATGTAAATGGGAAGACTGAGGTCCATTCTCATTTCTGCATCCTTATGATGAGATAAGAAGATCTGGGTACCATCTGGGCAGAGAATTTGCTCCCCTATCTGCTCACTTTGGAGAAAACATTTCCAGCTCCCCAAGTCGGCACATGGGGGCAGGGAGAATAAGAACACACCATCCATCAAGAGTTGTGGATGGATTACTGACCTGGATTTCAGCCCTACCGCTAGTGACCATGGAAGGCTTGGAGCATATCCTCTATCCACTAACTCTTCTGAAATCCTGGTGCTACCAAATGATGTGAGCTTTGTCACGGACACAAAGAGCACCAGGATCCCTCTTCACATGTTCCATGCATTTTAATAGATTCTGAATAAACAAAGATTTAATATCATAAATGAAAAGTGTCTCTTTCTTATGCTCTGACTCCAGATTATTAAAATATCTCATTAACTTCTGGCAATACATATGTTATACAGAACAACTATAACAGCCATAGATAACTAACTTGTTTTGAATACTGGAAGACAAAGTTCTGCTATCACCTGCATTTTCATAGCATCTGGAATATAATATGTCATAGTCCAGGTCTAAGGAGAGCACACAGTAGGACTTTATTGCGCTAGGGTCTAAACTAATAAACAGTCAGGTTTCTTTACCCAAAGACATTTCAGCTTAAGTCCTCATTCATTTCCTCTCCTAAGCAGTAATTCTCATTCCATCCTTAGAGCAAGCCATCGGGTTTTCATTTCTGCTCTGGTCTGCTGTGTGACCTTTGTCACTCTGTGCCAAACCCATCTACATGGACATTGTGATCTCCTTACTGCCACGATTGTGTGGGGCCAACTTTCTGTCAGGTTTGCAAATGGCAAGTGCTTTGCATGGAATTATATGGGATATGGCATCAATAAATTGTGCGTTCCACAAATGAAGAAAGGAATCCTACTTCTCAGCCCTCTAGAATTTCTGCAGCAAGAAATATTTAAGTCCAGGCTATCAGCAGCACTTGCATTTACAGAAACTGAGGAGTTCCAACCATATTTCATAATTATGACATATCTATTATTTCAGCTCAGAAATTCAGATTGAAAGGCGAAATCCAACACAAGAAATTCTAGTCAGATGACAGGCCCATCTAGCTAGAAAATGCACCTTCAAATTGACAGGTCACTTGTCACCCGAAAAAAGGTAAGTAGATCAGAAAAAAGATTCACTGCCTGTAGTGATGAACAGGAAAAAACATCCCCAAGGATGCCTCAATTTTAAGAGTCATTAGGGAGAAGGAAAAAAGTCCTTTCCCAATCATGCTCTCTCATGTTATTTTCCATCTGATGTATGCAAGCTAGCTAAATTCTCCCAGGATTACATTTGTGGCACTACTGAGGGAAAGGAGAACAGAAATCACTCTCTGAGGTAGAAGGAGCAACTTCTATTTGAGTCTCATACCCTCTGAAACAGTGATGTTGGGTTTTCTTTCAATGTATCTTAATCAAACTGTCCAATCTTTGAGATGATAGCCATGGTATGGGACAAAACCACAACTTGAAAAAGAATTAGACTCAACAGAGAGAGCAGAAGATGAACAGAGCAGAGTTTGCCCTATAAAGAAAAATCACACATGCATTTACTTGTGCTTCAGATTTCCCTCTGGAAGTCTCACTCAGAAAGAGACAGCTGTGACATGAACTGGACACCCCTGTGCCCAAGCCCACTGCAGATTATAGTGTTTTTCATCATCTTATACAATTTGTTCCCTGGAAAAAGAGGAAGAAAGTATATCAAATTAGTCATGATTTGGGAAATTCTAAGGTCTTTCACAGATTATAACAGGATGGGGCTCCGCAAAGTCCTTTTACTGTTTTTCTTTTTCTGAACAAGTTTCTAATGAAACTAACCAACCAAAGTATCTGCAGATTGTTTACCAGAAATACTCCATTTCCTAGCTGATTGCTCCAGAACCTGCTGAGCCTGCAGGTGGACAACTCACCATAATACCTGCAATCGTTTGTCTTCTGAACATTCACATATTCATCATTTTTGATTCTCAGCTATGCTAATGCTTAATAATAGGCATAAAGTGAGTTATAGTGATACTTCTTCATAGCAAAACAAATAAAATGGGTGGGATTCTGGGTAACCTATGATATCCTAGCACAATGAAATCTTATTTCAATATAGGTGGGGAGAGAAACAATAGTGCTAGGGTTAGAACATTGCTTGTTATGAAATACATTCAACTTATTTATATAAAACAATTTCATCCCCTCCTCTCCTACCCCCAAAATAACTGATGCAAGCAAACGTGAATACAAAATAAGATGATGTGATTCTTTGGAGTAATTTCAGGAAATTGCAAATGTTTCTGAAATGAAAAATCCTTGCAGAGTCAATCAGCCGTTGCTGGGAGGTCAGCAGGGAGATGTGCTGTGCCAGCCTATTTGCTCAGTGGTGCCAGGAGATGCAATAATGCACCAATAGACCAAGTTTAATCACAAAGATCTTTATAAAAAAGAAAAAAAAAAAACCAAACCCAACCAACAACAAAAATCACAATTATTTCAGACTTGCAACAGCTTCTCTGAGGTATTTTCTCATTGGACAGTTAAGCTGAGCAATGATTCCATAGCAGTCCTGTCATCTGTTCTATATTCTATCATAATCTACTACCCAAAATTATTGCATTTAAATTCTTGTTCCTGCTCCTCCTGAGATCAATAGTAAATCTACCACTCACTTCAAGAAAGCAAGAGAAGGCATTAAATATGCCTTTTGTTTTATGTGTGCAGTGTATTCGAACTAAACCTATTGGTTACTAAATTTCAGAAGTTTTCAAACATTGTACATACTGGGATCAAAATGCAATTTATTTGAATAGGAATAGATTCACAATCTGTTTTCTTTCAGACACACAAAGGGCTAAATAATAATTCCAGGAGGAAAAAAAAAAAACCTTTTTCAAAAGCAGAAGAGACAGCACCAATTAAAACAACATAGATGTAGAGACATAAGTACATAAGAACAAAAGAGAATAAAAAATGAAATTAAACGGTATTCAAAAGCAGACAAACTTGAATGTAGATAAGATTTTTTGGAAAAGTATCTCTGACTCATGACTGAAAAGGTAACAAATAGACTGCCCCTGACCAATCCTCCACTGCCTAGTTCCCTTTGGTAATCTTGTATGGTGAAACGTTACCCATCAAAGTGAAAGAATTGCTGGAATAATTCAGGGTACCTATTGATAAAACCAAACAAACCAACCAACCCACAACTCCCTAACATATGCTGAACCATGCACAGAACACTAAAAGAATTGACGCTGATGAGGGAGTCACAAGTAGAAATACTACCACAAAAGGATTGCATTGAGTTTAGGTACAGAATCCTTTGAAGCAACAGGGAGACAAATATTCCTTAATCTTACCCCATCCATAGTCTGTGGAATATAGGAAGAAACCCCTGGAAGCTAATTAATATTGGCAGCTAAGCTATTCAAGCCTGATAAAAGCAAGAAATTTTCCTAAGAAAATACAGCCTCGTAGAGTCAATATAGATGGTAATCTTTCCCCTTCCAAGATATCCTTAGGCATGAATGCCTTTCATCAGTGCTGATAATGAGCAATGAATAAGCCACACAGACAGTAATGTCACTGGGGCAAGGACCATCCACTACTCTCTATTTGTATAGTGCTTAACAATACGATTTTATTCTTGTCATCTCTTAGTCACAGTAAGCGTAATAAATAATGTGATGGAAAATTGGGACTAATGTTCTTGGGAAAGTAGACATTATGTAATCCTATATTGACAAAGGTAAACTAATCCATATGTTTAAAGAGAAATAAATACATCTCCTAGGAAGGCTGCTATTAAGATAAGTAGCTTGAACATTAAGCAGTCTAGATTCTAACCCCGGGAGCAAAATGGTTTAGGTCCAGAAACAGAAGATTAAAGATACAACAGCTGAAACAGCAAGGACTTTGTTCTGTTATTCGTTATAAGGGCAAGCATTTATAGTACAAAATTCCTTAAAATTAAGGCCAAATAGAAAGGGGCATGCATAGCTAAACTTGTGTATTTACAGTATCAGCTTCATAAATAAGGACTGGCACATGCAATAACCTGTAGCTACATAAAACAAAACAGTCCTGTTGGGGAAATGTTACTGTTCCCACCAAACTGGTGATCAGAAAAAGTCATAAGAAGGGAGGAAGAAAAAGAATTTCCCAAACAAAAACAAGTCTCCCAGTTTCTCAGTGGTTTGTCAGTTTGCATTGCTGGATGCCTGCACAGTGGTTAGAGACCAACAGCTTTAGGAATGCCCACCTCATCTCTATGCAGCAATTTTCCCTCTCAAGTCTCACAATTTCCAAATCTGAGTTCATCAACAAACCTGACTTGTACCTCATTCCAACCATCAAGGTCTATGATGGAACAAATTTGGAACTAGTTAGAGCAAAATCAAGAAAAATGATTTTTGAAAGACATAACTCAAGCAAAAAGGGCATAAGAGCACCTGAAAACTTGATGAAAATCTAATGGGAGAAGGAAGCTCTTTCCTCTGGTATTTTCACAGCTTTAACTCGGCAGCTTTGGAACATCCAGCTAGCATGCCAAGTTTTTCCAGATATCCCCTGACTGCATTACTAAAGAGAAAAAGGTAAATCGCAACAAAGCTATCATCTAATCTACTTTTGGAGAAGTTACCCTAATTTCAGAGGAATACAGTTGTCATTCATCTCCACACAGCCAGGAATAATCTCTCATAGGAGAAATTATTAAACACATAAGTTGACCTTTTGTTTGTTTGTTCACTAGATTTGAATTACTTTGCTTGCTTCAAACTTGCCTAAAGTTCAAAGCAGGAACTTTATGAACAGTGGTCCTTGGAAGCAAATTTAACTTGCAATAACATTAGAAATTTGAAGAGCCAAAGTCATCCAATTCAGGCAAATGAATGCATAGGTGACTAAAGCAGTTATCAGATACAGCACATCACTTCAGAAAATACGCAAAAAGGTGAAAATAAATTCAAGATGCAGATCAGTTTGGAAAAAAAATAATCAAAACGTATAATGATATATGGACAAAAAAAGCAAGGTAGAAATAATAGAGTAATAATAGAGCTCTCTGTAATTCCTTTACTCAAGCCTTACTGTAAAAGCTTGTGAGCAAAATGAATATTTCTAGGAAGTAGGCATCTCTTACCATGGTTTAAGGTCTCCTTTATCACCTAAAACGGGATCAAGAATGGCTTCAACTGACTGATAGAAGTGTTTTACCTCTTCTGAAAATATCTATTTTCAGACACTTTCTGCGTGTAGATTCCTTTCACTTCAGCGTACACAAAGCTCACAAATAAATCATTTATTTTCTCTTAGCGACAAGTAAGTTCAAAGAGTACCAAAAGAGCAGACAGGTGAGAATAAACAAAACTCCAGCATTTTCCAAGTACATAGGACTGGACCACAAATCTAAGATTCAAGTCATAATGCTGCTGAAAGGCCTGTATGTATGCACCATGTGAAAGGAACAGAATCTGGAGCACAACCTAGATAGCATTAACAGCTTGCTTTTTTTTTTTTTTATGTAGCATTTTTCATTCTATGGACCACCCCTTGAGTAACAAAGTCTCTTTATGCATTTGAGATGAGACTGACTACTCTTCATGCTCTACCCCAATTCTGAGACCTTTTCTTAATATCCTACAAATAAAAGTCATCTGTGCTCTGACTTGAAAGCTTGTAAATAAAGATGATTGTCACCTGTGCAACATTTAACTCTTAGTTGCTTCACATGGTTGCAGAGGAGCAGGCAGGCAGCTGTGATAGGTCCGAAACAGAAGGCAGCAAGAAAGATGGAACACATAGTGCCATGCTTGACAGAGGGCAGCAGGAGATTTCCAAGCTGTCCAAATTCTGGAATAATTAATTGTACCTTCTTGTTATCTTCTGAACTTTGGAAATATCACCGATTACTGAAAATCTAGCAAGAGATCTTCCACTATTTTTCTTCAGTCTAAACAGAAGAAAGAACAACATGTTATTTAACGGAAAAATACTTGAAAAGTTATACCTGTGGTGGTGGGAAGAGCATGAGGGAAGGAGAAAGAAAAATGTTAGTTGCAAGAGCCTGCAATTGAACTTTCTCTTTTGCTAAAATCTTCAAAGTCCCTAGCTACACACCTAAGCAGCTTGATCCTCAGTTCATGTAGAAGAGAATCAGTGGCATTGTAAAATTCACCTCTGATAAGGAGCTAGTCTAGTTACTGTACTTTTACAGAAAGATGGTGACAAAATTAAAGATTGAGAAAAATCATACACAGGTGCTAGGAGAGGGATGCCAGTGCTGCCTTCTTGCAGTGGAACACATCTTTCAAACAGGTCTTGCTGAATTTAGGGCTCCACTCGAAGGGAGAGCCTCAGCTAGAGTGTAGTATGACAACACTTTGAACCCTTATATCTGGTGAATCCAAAGTTACAGATAAGCAGTGCAAGATGCAGGCATTTCAACTGAGGTGAGATCAACTGAGTAAATCTAGCACTGTGTACTGAAGGGGGTTGCCTGATACTCTCTTTTAGTAAGAGTGCTGACACTATATTCATTGAAGGTGCAATTTCACATCTAACTTTAATATTCTTACTAAAATGATGATTTTCATGCTTCTAAAGTGATTTTTTCCTAATCTTACTGAAAAGAGCATAATAAAAGAAATGTTAGCAACCATTGCAGTGTTTAGTACATGGGTGTTTTCTTTGGTGTGGTGGGGTTTTTTTTGTTTTGTTGTTGTTTTGGATTTTCTTTTTTTTTTTTTTTTTTTTTTAAACTTAACACCCTGAGAAATCAACAGGGAATTTGAAGCTATGAATCCAAACCCAGATGATATATTTGGACATGGAAAGGAGGAAAAAAATCTCTCATAAAATTTCTCATGATAAAGTTTTCCATTCCCAACAAGGTTGATCCATTTTAAACCTGCTGATGTTGTGGGCTACAAAGCTAATGCCCAGCAGGGCTGTTGTCAGGGTTAGGGTGTCTGGAAGAGACCTGGGAGGTGGGGGGAGGGGAAGTAAAATGAAGTGAAAACAGATTAGCAATGAGCAGATAGGATGGAAATTGCTGATAGTGTAGAAAGATGGCAAGGAAAAGTAAAGAAAACTTTCAAATTAAGAAAAAAAGATTCGACAGCTTGAATCTGCTACTGCAAATATCCCCCATCCCTCTCTCTTGGGAGGGCGTAATTTTTAATTTCTTCAGCCAAATCCCATTACTCAGCAGTTATCATGTTTTGAGCTCTCCCCAGGAGATGGGGGAACAGGCACTTCACACTATTGGTGCAATCCATTTCTGGGCAGACTTGCCAGCCACTGTGGTTTCTGGGATTCATGCCAGCAGGGATAAGTCTGCTTGTCAGTATAAATCCCATGTATACATAGGCCATAAACTCATGCCAGCCTTTTTTTTTTTTCTGGTTTGCCAATTCAATGAGGCTCTCCCGTTAGCTAGTGTTTTTTCCTTTTACATTGTCCTTGGAAACCCCA
>NW_009234180.1:0-6282 GCF_000690835.1 Fulmarus glacialis | reverse complement strand
AAATATAGCATGGATTTGAACTGGTTTTGCAGACCCTGTGAAATTCAGCAATTTCACAAGTTCAGGAGGTTTGAAAACCCCCAAACTCCACAGGAATCCCTCAATCCTACTCAGGATGCAAAACTGAGAGAGCTGCATTTTATTGGATGTTACCCTCACTTGGTGCAATTTTTCTTCCTTAGAATTTTCCTTAGAGGACTGGGGTGGGTTTTTTTGGTGCCAAAAGCTGGGTTTTGTACTTGCCACCCACACAGAAGAATCTGTTTGCATATGGTATTTATGTCACTTTTGTGTGACATATGTTTGCATGTCTCACTCCCAGAATAGGAAGTCTCAGGCAGTGGGTAGGAGGAGGAACAGCAGGCCAAAGCCTTCTGCTTTTAAGTGGAAGAGTTGTGAAGCTCCAAATGGTTTAATTTTTGTTTTTCTGAAGAAAAGGATAAACAAGGGCAAAGTATATAGAGGGAAGAGGCAGTGGTGAGTAGGAGGACTTTACATATATATGTCTGTGTGTGCATGTGTGTATGCATACATATGCACGTATATATATATATATACACACACACACACACGCATTCCCATCTTATTCATAAAAGGCCAGTCTCAAGAACCCAAGATTTCTCCAACTCCTAAATGTTACAGAGGTATGAATAAAAGAAAAAAAAATCCAAACAAAGCAACAGCAATTGCACTAGAGCTGGTTCAAAGCCATTTACTGCTGATTGCAGGAAACTCTCAGAAGTAGCTCTGCTTTCTCAGAGCCATTTTAATTGCAACAGCTTTTTTTTTTTTTAAATTCAATCCAATGGTGGGGGGATAAACAGAAAAAAAGAAAAAGATTCTTCACAGAAAAACGCAGCCTATTTTTGCTATGAAAACAGTTAAACAACTATTTTTGAGTTGTTTCAAGTAAATGCAGCTTTGGCCATTTCATTCCAGTTGTTAAAAGAAAATTTAAGTGTTATTGAAGGTGGTTTACACAATGGTGGTTTTCATCCTCCCCAAGCACTTCTGGCACAGGGCCCAATGGCATAAACACATACATAAACATTTGAAGTTATTACTCTGAATCACTCTTCCAGCACAACTATTCATCTCAGTAAGGCTAGACAGTGTAAGTATTTACAGGATGGCTGGAGGATCACTCTATTCCCCACACCAACCAAATCTAAAGGAAACTCATCAGATTTACAGGCCTCTCCCTTGATATTTGTGCCTTACATAGCCACTTACGTTATGGTGATAACTGCATTTCATAGGAGAGCTGCAATGATAAATAGCTGAGTTACTGTGATGTGCAAGAAACTGATGTGGTGGGTCACATGAGTTTCGAAGGTATATCAAACATTCAAGTTTCACTAGACGTGCAATAACAACGGTGTTTGAAGTCCCTTCATAATTGGAATTGCCCTCTGTTGGGGTTCTCTTCATATGTTAATCAAATTTTGTACTAAAATATTTTCTCAAAATATCCATTGTCTTTAAGACAACAGAGATTTCTTTTTTTTAGTAAATTACATATTTTGATGTTCTTTTCAACAGAAATAGAGGGTGTTCATTTAAATTCACCCAGAATTACCATCAAAAGACTGAGGCTTGTGAAATCGAAGCATCGGCTATGTGGCAAAACTCTTCCCACTCTTGCTATTAACCACCTATCTATTGCAAAGACATGTAGGAAAGAAGAGGTGAGTAAATTAAAGGTTTGAGAAGGATTACTAAGGAGAACTCGGAGCCAAACTCTTCAAACTTTACTTCGTCAAACTCCTAGTAAATGGCATTTACACTCATGTAAGGAAGGCAGGAGAAAGGGGCTTCGTGATGGGTACAAGGCACAAGAATAAGCAGGGAGCAAGAGCATATAATGGAAGTTTTCTGTGGCAGGGAACACCATTGCTGAAAGTCAAAATACAACTGCATTCAGTGTCTTGAGGTCAGCATTGAAAAGCCTCAGAGAACATATTTGTAAGAGCAGAAAGGTTTGTGTTGCAAATTAGATGTACTGGAAAAGCTTCCTACCATCCCCATGCAAATCATCAGCAAGGCAATAGAGCAGCAGAGGAGGAGGAGAAGCAATCAAGTTTTTGGTATATATCAGTGATAAGAATGTCTGTAGAGTGAGTTGATAGCCATTATTTCCTTCCCAGCCACCTGCACCATGAGTGTCAGACAGGCATGTGATGGGCCAGGCCCATAGAACTATTGCTTGCTACAACGTAATATTTCAGAAATATTTGGCAGGGCAAAAGCATTCAGCGGGGACTGTCTAGGAATCAATATGGAGTAAATGCCATTCCAGCTCAGCTCTTACTTTGCAAAATATTTAATCTAGGATGTTTCTGTGGCTGATCTATGCCACTTGTGTCAAGATAGCATTATTCATTAAAGCTCTACCCACCGTTGTCCCCACAGCTCTTTTACATGCAGACTCTATCTCTGTGGAGTGAAGGGGAAAGTGGGGAATTTCTGAGCAAGGCCAGAGTACACATCTATGCATGCCTGGCATTCACATAACTGAAAAATCTGAGGACAGTGATACTGAATAAAAAAGGAATAATGATGTTGGGAGACTTGAGAATTAATTTCAAAAGGGAGGAGGTCAGAATAGTTACACCTGGTTCATGATGTAGATGGCAAATTATGGCAGCCCAGTAGAGACCTGTTTACTTAATAAGCTTGCTCCATCATTTCTTCCCCTACCCACCACTCTGCTTCTTAATCTCTCCAAAACCCTCTATCCAGGGATTCTTTCTGTCCCACTTCCTCTCTGCTACATGCTTAAAATCCTCCCTCTGTATTTTTCATCCTCTTTCTCACCTTAACTTGGACCATTTTGTACTATAGCTTTTTCACTGCAACCACAGATAATCAGGGGAAGATGATATTGTTTTGAGTATTTTGTTCACCAGAGCATCTTCCAGCAAACTACAGTTCCATGGACTGGCTAGTGAAGTCTGTGTACCTTAGTACAATAGCAAAAGTTATTCTACTACTCCACAGATCATTGGTAGGAGAACATCTCAGATGCTTTTTTACCAATGTCTTACATCAATACTTTTTCTGGTCTAAAATCTATTTAATGATTTTTAAATTTTTTTTCTCCTATCCAGCTGTTGCAAGATTGATAATGGCACAAACCATTCTCAGATTTGCATGCTCTTCATTTGCAAATGAGCATTTCAAATGAGTGGGAGGTATGTTAGGTAGGGTGAGGACAATATCTTCCTTTCTATTCGAGAGCTTGCCAACAGAAGCATATGTAGGCTGGGTTGATTCCAAAAGTTTCTCAAGCATATGGAACACCAGTTTACACTGCACTCAGACCTTCCGCTCGATTTGGTATGTTGGCAGAGCTCCCACCACAAGCACCTCGTTTCACAGTCAAAAGTCTTTCTGCCATTATGGCTATTAGTCAAAGCAGCCATAACTCACATGCGATATCAGGAATATATTTTTGTTCTATGATTAGTGATGCAGGGAGTTATAGACATCCAAGTTTAAATTACAAAGTATAGTGAAGGAGCGTTGCCACTACTTTTTATTTTATGATGATGCTGACAACATTAACTTCAGCTTTGCATGGCATAAGTGAATCCAAGAGGCAAGCATGGGCATGAAGTTCACTCCAGGAAGGTGCTGGAACTTTGGAAGTGAACTGCAATACGATCTATTTCAAAGCCTTTAATAAATGAAGCTAAACTATTCTCAATGACACCAAACTTGGAAAAGGACAAGGCACAATTGGCAGATTGGTACATTCTCCAATCTGTCTGAAACTGTCATCCAGCATTTAATCTGGAGTCTGCATATTCTATGTGCTGAAGGACCTTGAAGTCACTCAGTTTTCCTTAGAGTAATAGACAGGAACGAGCCAATGCTAGGGTGTGAGGTGGGTGCATTCATACCTGAATCCAATTTTTCTAATTGGCTTTTCTCTCTATGACTGTTCACCCTTTTGATGGCTCCTTAGATGTAAAGCATTGAAAAATACTACTCTGGGTTGAATTTCATCCCACAATTCCATCTCTGCACGGTGAAGTCTCTATCTGCAGTTACTGCAAATGAGCATTCCCGCATGAAATCAGACATCAGTGTTGATGTACTCCAAATGAGAATCTGCAGCAGTCTGCATCACACAGTTCCATATACTGAAGGACAGCCCATTAGGTTTAAAGAAAGAATATCTTTAAAGAATCAAGGTAGTGTCAATTGCACTTACAATTTTTTCCTATGAAGTCTTCATATTGTAGCCTGCCATGGCTATACTCTGGGCTGGTACTGCTGTTACAGTCTCCTTTTGTGTTACAGAAGGCATCCTGGAGTTTGTTTTTCTGAAAGACTGGAACGGTTTTCAAAGTGCAGGTCATGGCAAACTATATAGGAGTAGGAAAGCTGAGGAAAAACATCTTTCCCAAGATTTAGGCCCTCTCCACCTTCCAAAGATTGTGGATATGTTTGTTATTGGTTCCTGTTTTCCTATAATCTCTGGTTTTGCAGGCTTTTCCATGGTCTTCTTTGTTTTGCCCTCTTCTGGTACTCCAAAAACAGCAGTCCCGAGCTTCTATCCCTTTTTCTTTAAATTATTCCAATGTAGAAGGTGCAAATGGCAAAGGTTATATTTTCTGGATTGAGGGAAACTATCAGACTGCTTTGGCTTTGGGTCTTACGGCCATAAAAAGCTGGTAAGGGAAAGTGAATTCACATGAAAATACTTCAGATTGAAATAACCTGGATTTTTGTATGGGCAACACTGCAGCATGGCTTTTCTTTACCTTTTTTACTCAGTCTAGTTTCACCATTACCCTCTGTCACATAAAAGATTCTGTGTTTTACTACTATCTCTTTCCTTTCCCTAATTACATTGAAATCCTGAGATTGTAAGTGTCCAACTTTGCCTTCTATTATTCTCTGTCTCCTTTTTAAAAAAAAAAAATTCAAAGTACAAAAGGTTTCAGAAGTTCATGAACAAAATAGTATTTTGTACTCACAAAGCTCTACTCCCAAGAGGTTTACAAGATCTTTCAAAAACATTAATGAATTAAGACTTATTATCATACTGTGAGTGGTGAAGTGTGATCCAGTCCTTCAGTTAGGAGATAATAGCTTGGAGAAATAGCTTTCTATATTTTCCTATGTCTCTTCAGGCAAATCATTTAGTATCAGGCCCATAAAGATACAGAGGCAATTAATTCCCCATTGAAACATATGGTAAGTTAGACACCAAAATAGAAGCTCAGTGTTTAAAGACCTCTGCGGATCTCAGACAGTTCATGTGTAAAAGGCAAAAATGCAAAAGTTGTGGGTAATGGGAACAAATACATGAATAAATGAATAAGAGACACTCACAACCTAAGGCACACATAGGTTCCCACTACCAAAAGCAAAGAAAGGAATCATATCCTATTCACAGAAGGCACAAGCAAAGCCAAGAGAATCAAGTGACTTGCCATTACAGTAGAGGTTTGGAAAGCCCATTGCTTTGGAAGACACAGTAGTCTCCTGCTTCTTTATTAGGTGTTTATAAGATGTGTGCAATACTTCCATAACTAATGATCTCATCTCTACTTTTCTTCTGTTCAGAAAATATGCACTTTTAAAATTTATTGTATACCAACGAACTGCATGCATTTGCCATTTAGAAATGTCAAGAAAAAAAACAAACGTAGAAATAGTCCTTGCTGTCAGCACAAAAGGACTACATACCCCTCTGGCCTTTCACCAAGACAGACAGAGTACCACTACTCAAAAATATTCCAGCTCTTTCCTATGAAATGCTAACTGTTTCTACAACAGGAAGACTTCTCAGTCAGATAAAGTAAGCCAGGAGAAAAGCATTATGTAGCTATATATGCCACCAACCCCATAATGTTTAAGTGGCTGCAAAAAGAAAGGGGCAGGATGAAGGGCCAATAAAAGGAGAAACTATTCTAACTCAGGTTTGATGGAATAATTTGCAGAATCTGGGGCAACTGGATCATTTTATTACATTTTCCTTTTTCATTATAATCGCCATTTCTGAAAATGGGCTGTGCTTGCTGCTCTCCAAGCTCCTATCACAGTGAGACATCTATGAACTAAGGAAAATAGGCAACACATCTGATATGAACAAAAGAAAATGGGCAGAAAATTGAAATGCCAAGGCTGTGTGGGCAGCCTGTTTTGGTTGATGATGATGACAGGATGGTTTGTTTGAAATACCTTCTTTTGCTATGTTACACAAGATTTGTTCCATATGTGTCCAATTGGAACCTTAACACACATCCCCCACCTCCCACCCCCCCT
>NW_009234179.1:0-766 GCF_000690835.1 Fulmarus glacialis | reverse complement strand
TAATTCACCCCGAACATCACCACTGCGCTTAGCACATTTTCAAACGTGTTGCTGATAAAAAGTTATTCCAGCGGAGAAGCGATAGCTAATCAAAACGTCAGATTACATCTTCATCAGACGCCTGCGCCGCGGCGGGGGCAAAGCTCCCGGCACCGCCGCCGAACCTCCCGGCGGGGGCCTGGCTGACCCTCACCGTGGCCTCAGGGCACCGTCCCCAGCACCAGGAAAACCCAAAAAATCACCTCAGCTCCCGCCAGCGGCTCGGAGCAAGTTTCCCAACTGATAGGCTGCAGCGACCTGGGAAACCGTGAGAATACAAAAGGCGTATACTGTGCTAATTATGTAATTAGAACATGTAATTATTTAGTGCAAGAACTAAACTGAATCCAACTCACTTTTAATATTCAAATTAGAGCAATCTTGGCTTGATGCTGCTTTTGACTCCTTGAACAAAGCAGATGCCGGGGCTGCCGGGGGAGCATTGTTCCCGGCCCCTCCAACACTTTACTCCCTACTTGGAAAACCAACGTTTTTCTATTCCACCAAAGCACTTCCCAGCACAAAAAAAGGGGAAAAAACCCCAAACCACCTGAAATAGGTGCCCAGATACCAGTGACAAGCACAGGATAAAATCTTGGCTGCTCACAGCCCCTCCATCACCCCTGCACCTCAGCGGCATCTGGGACGCAGAGTCCGTCCCTCTTCCGGGGAGCCCTGATTTGGCCTTTCCTTTGTTCCAGGAAACTGGAATTTCTCAAAAGCCATA
>NW_009234178.1:0-1519 GCF_000690835.1 Fulmarus glacialis | reverse complement strand
TATATATATTTATATGAATAATATGCTCTTACAGGATGCCCATGTGACCATGTAATATGGGAAATGCTCTATAACGTGGGGTTGGTGACAACTCAGCTGTTGACTGATGGTCGCTCTGACCATTTCATATCAGGCCTGATTTACAGGACTTCTCTGTCGTAGAAGCAAACGTTATTGCTTGCACACCGAGAGGCGCAGGTCCCGTGAGTGGCTATGTGCCTGGGACTTAGGAAATATCCTGGCTAGACCAAAAGGCAATCTCCCTGCTTAATGCAAATTTATTCGTCTGCCCTTTTTTCCCTGCTTTGTGTGTGCCTAGACTGCACATCTGGTCATATCATGATAGACTATGGGAGAAGGGGAACCCATTGTTCTCTACAAAAATGGAAGAAAGAAATCTGGTGGTGCTGGGGCGTCCTGCAGCGGCTGTTCTCAGGCTGGGGCTGCAAATCCAGGCGCGATACCGGTCAGGAACCCGCTTGTGGGGTGCCAGAGCGGCACAGCCTTATTCGTTTCATCTTCCATTTCATGGCTGTAGACATGTTGGTAGTTCATAAATTGCAGTAGTTGCATTGTGCTGGGTAAGTTACTGGACTGCAGATAAAGAAATAATGTTGCTGGAGACGTAGTTCATCTTCTCTCGGGGGAGACTCCATCAAGAATGGCTTTGAAATCGCCGCCTCAGTGATGGTATACAGAGAGACGACATGCTCGTGTGTGGCTGAGGGGACCGAATCTCCCAAATCGTAATTGCTTACATTTTCCTTTTGAGTTCTGGAAAGGGCAGAGCTGGAGGATTGTTGGGTATAAAGGGCGTCAGCTCCCTGGAGGGTTTGTGAGTGAAAATTGTCAAGTGTCTGGGGACACAGTGGAAAGAAAATCTGGGGAGGTTTGAGATTGTTGGGGGGAGAGGTGCCAAGGAGCCTCATTTTACTGTGATGATCCAGTATTCATCGGTGTCCTGTGTGCGCAGCTTGCGTCTCGGCTTCTCCCTGGTCCCAGGGCTACTTTCCATAGAGTTCCTCTGAGCCCGTGTCATGCCTCAGGTGTGAGGCATGGGCGGTGAAATACAGAGTTGCATCAGATTTTCTGTAAAACCAACCTGTATCACGCTGTTTGATTGAAGGGCTCTCCTGGCTTTTTAAAGTTGCTCTTTTCCAGCAGCAAGGGTCGATTTACCTGTGGGTTTTTTTTTTGTGGTTGGGTTTTTTTTTGTGTGTGTGTGTATGTGTGCATATGGGCTTTATTTTTCCTTCTAACGTTTCGCTGTAGAAGTCATCTGCAGGACAGATGGCCCGCGAAGCTTCTGGGACTGTCTCCCACAAACACCTGTCTGACGCAGCTGGGCAATCAAAGAGGAATTCTCTTTTAATGCCCCTAAAGAAAAGCAGCGCCCGATCCCAGTACGTCTTGTTTCCTTCTCTCTCCATCCTCCCAGCTCCCTGGGAAACTTCACCCCGGATGGCCGACACCGAGCAGCCCAGGCGAGGGGCTGGGGGCTGAGGCTGGCGGGTGGCTG
>NW_009234177.1:2869-5348 GCF_000690835.1 Fulmarus glacialis | reverse complement strand
AATAAATTTAAAAAAAAAAAAAAAATCAACTTCCCCTCCTCTGTTTTGCCCCCAGGGAAGGGAAATGCTGATCCTCCAGCTCACAGATGGTCCTCCTGGAACGACCTCCCAGTTTCCACCCCGTTGGCCACGTCTGGTGATGGGGAAGGATTTTGGAGGAAGGATGAAGGACATCAAACTCCCTCCCCAAGGGCAGCGCCAGGAGCACCGCACGTGCCGTCCACGCCACGGGATGTGCCACGGGATGCGATGGGTATTTCCCGGGATGAAACACCGCCTTCGCCCACCGGTCCCTCCCCAGCCACGACCATATCTCACGCCGCGGAGGAGGAAGCTGCGGGTCGAGCACACACCTCCCCGGCAATTAAAGTCATTTTCTTAATATTGACCAGCACCGGCCATCCTCTGACGGGCCACAGAAAATATTAATTATATACCCTCCAATTTAGACAGGTTTCTTCATCATCAGATGTCGCTGGACCTGGGTCACAGCCCCGCTGGGATTCAGCAATTGCACATGAGGAAGAATTGAGCATCACCTAAACACTTGTTTTTCCACCTTGTATCTCCCCGAAACTTCAAAACCATACCACACACAGCAATGAATTTAGAGTAATGCCACCAATGAAACGCTCAAATTAATAGCAATAAAGCGTAAATGCTCCCCGTGATAATGGCAGAGCCGTGCTTGGGAAGACGATCTATGAAAACTTAAAAACCAGCACAAGATGAGACCACTGGGGGGAAAAAAAAAAAAGCAACAAAACAAACAGTCCATTTCAATATCCTTCTCATAAGCGACTAAAATGAACCCAGGAACACATCAGAGAATAATCATTTAGCACAGATCAAACAGTAGAACTAGCACATTAAAAATACATGCAGCATTAATCAGCTACGCAGAGTTATATGCCATCATTTCCATAAATAATACAGGATCAAAGCAGCCCAAGCAGCACTATCAGTTAATATAGTCAGCCAGTCAGTCAAAATAGAGTAAAGCTGCCTGAAAACTGCGGCAGTATAATTTGCCAGGAATAAAGCAGATTCATCTGAGAAGCGGCATGACCAGTTAAACGGGTGAAGGTTACTGGCGGCCTCTTAATTATACAGAGGTGATGCCACAAAGGAGAAAAAAATAAAAAAGAAATAAAGGGTTAATGCAGCTTCAAAAAAAATGTTGGTGTTTTTTTTAAAGCATGGGGAATATCAATGTATATCTAGTTTAGTGATAACCCCCCTGAAGAGCCAAGGTGCAGGGAAGAGGTGTGAGGACCGACCCCGCCGGGAGCATCCCCAGTGGCACCAGTCCCGTGCCGGGGCTGGCTGGAGGTAGCTGGAGCAGGGGCAACCTTGGGGGTGCAGACTAAGCCGGAGCCCCTTCCCCGGAGGCAGAGCTATGCTGGAGGGGCTCCCCTTCGCCAAGGAGAAATATCCCAGCTGCAGAAACCATCCCTCCGGCTCAGGGTGAAGGCTCACCGCCGACGGCCTTTAAATACCCGTACATCTACCCTGCGTATCAGACGCCTGGGTCATTAAGCCTTTTGCTGAAAGGCTGCAGAGCCATTTAGCTGCTGATTTTTAAAACAGGCATGTGGAGCAGCGCGAGCTATAAATAGCAGAGATGCTTGCCTCGTCATGTTTCTGGTGGCTTATTTATAAGGACAAGGGGCAACCGAATTAAAAATGGTAAAAAGAGCGACTTGGGCTTCTCTCTGGTTTCACGGCTGAGCTGCCTCAAGAGCAAAACCTTCAAGGTTTTGCTTTTTTCTTTTTCCAGGCAAAAAGCAAACGCCTGTCTTTCGTGCTTAGACTCCGAATTGGTTACATTTACAAGGCAAATTTTAATTCATACAGCAGGTGTTCAGGAAAAAAAAAAAAATCCTACTTTAAGCAGCACAAGACCCAACTAAGGCTTCGCTTTAGCTCGCGCAGCTCCGGGGAGGCTCCTCATTTACTGAAATAGGACCCGTGTGTGGATGAAGCAGAAGCAGAGACCCCAAATATCTTTTCCAGAGGCGGGGGGGGAAAGTCCTGAAGGGGGTTGAGCAGAGCTGTTGCTGAGTACGATGCCTGCCCAGCATCGCGACCCCGCTGCATTTCGTGTGACAAAGAGCAATAGGAATTTTGCATGGGAAGATCCGGACAAGCATCAGCCAGAGGAGGAATTCAGCCTCCAACAAAAGAGCCGCTTTGGGCAGCTCAAACCATCCCCGGCCGATTAGCGCTCCGGCAGCGTGTTTGGATGGTCTATTCTTTGCAGGCAGCTAGGCACAATCCAGAAAAACCACGTGAACCGAGCATCCCCCCGTCTGTATTCGGTGTCTTTTTAAATAGCTGGTGAAAACACAGGGTGACAGCCAGGCTGCCCCGGACCCACTCAGCTGGGGTGGGATCTGCTCGGCCGGAGGAGGAGAAGCTGGACCACTTTTCCAGCATCCCTGGCTGTGAAGAAGCAGGGAGAGGGGATGGGGAGAGG
>NW_009234177.1:824-2262 GCF_000690835.1 Fulmarus glacialis | reverse complement strand
AGGGGGAAAAAAAAAAAGTTCTGTCCAAACAAATGAGATTCAATTATTCCAAGCCCAGAATGTCTTGTTCAAAATGCTTCCAGATTGACAAGCTTTAATCCAATAAAAGCCCCCTCCAGACAAGCTCTGCCGGGATTTTGGGAGCGTTTCCCCCAGCAGGGACCCAGCAGCCCCCAACTCCACCCTGGGGATGGATTTAGCCCCGAGCGCAACAAGGACGTTGATCTTACCGGGCAGCCTCAAGGCGCAGGACCCTCGAGCTTACTGGAAGCTTAAGCAGAAGCAATGCAAGAACCACCATTTCATTTCAGTCTGACCCAACCCAAAAGTCCAATTAAAAAAAGCAAATAATTTCCTGTGAACCACAAACCCTGGTTTTCAGCCAGTTTAATGAGACTGAATTGCAAGCGGTTCTGTTCTCCTGGGGTGGTGGAGACACACGACCCCCTAAGGCAGGGCAGATGGCTAGATTGCAATCTAGCCTTTAGCTCGTAAAACATATTAATATCCCCAACCAATTAAGAAGTGCCAGACTCTGCCCCCCCGGCCCCCATCCCCAGCGAGCGATGCCCCGCTGCACGAGGCAGCCCTGGTGAGCTCAGACACGCAGCACAAGCCAGGGCAGCAAAGCCTGTGGGTTGCCAGGACCTCTGAAGCAAGCCCAAGCCCTCGCTGCAACCTCATTGAAGAGCTCAGTGAAGTCTCAGGTGCAGTCTAGGTGCTGCACAGCAATCCAGCTCCTTAACTTCTTTTTTGTTTTGTTTTATTTTAAGTGCTTGTCAGAGTTAAAGCAGAAGGAGCCTTCCCTTCCAGCCAGATGGCTGCAAGAGAAATCCCTGCCTTCAGCACCCGGCATCAGCATGAGTTTATTTCTAATGATAGCAGATGCATCACGCCGCTGCTAAGATCTCAGCTGCTTCTTGGAAGCACGAGCGAGCACCTCGGATCTGCAGCAGCGCTTCCTGACAGTCAGCTGGCCTTGGCTCTGCAAATATTAGCAGCAGCACAATGACTTAGCCCTGCGTATTTATAGGCCACGGGCTCTTGTCAAAACAACCTCTGAAATCTTTCCCCTGACTTCAGCAGACTCGCGTCCGGGGCCGCTGTTCCTCGGGGACGGCTTGTTCTGTGCTTCCCTGCCCACAGCCACGGGGTGTGGGAAGTCCTGGATGTCCCTGTCCTCGTGCTGCTCGCCTGCACACGGCTGGTGGGGACAGACTTGGGGACAGACTTGATGCCCACCATCACCACCACCCACTCGGGTAGGCCCCAAAGTGCTGCAGGCACCTTCAAGGACCACGGTCCCCTCTGGGGTGCAGTTATTCACCCCCTGAGGTTACACCATGAGGTGAGCCCTGCTGCCAGCCCAGCACCATCGCTCCTTAACTGCGGTGGTACTTTCCCCTCTGGCACAGGCCGGTCCACACCGGGCAGGGAA
>NW_009234177.1:0-368 GCF_000690835.1 Fulmarus glacialis | reverse complement strand
CTTCTTGTCGTGAGGGGCCCAAAACTGAACACAGGATTCGAGGTGCGGCCTCACCAGGGCCGAGTACAGGGGCAGGATCACCTCCCCACTCCTGCTGGCCACACCATTTCTGATACAGAAGAAGGCAGGGTCCGCCTGCACCCTGGCAGGATGCTCCAGGAGCAAAACCAGCCACGGGCTGGGAAACCCATCCAACGCTCCCCCATGCATTTCCCAGCTGTTTGGACAGACGCAACCTTTGCACCCCATGCAAACCCCAACCTGTGTTGCAAGAGTCACCCCGCCCCGGTCACGCTCCAGCACCCTGACCACTGGGTGCTGCCCCAACTGTCCCAGCCCCTGGGGACCACAACCACCCTTGCAGAGCC
>NW_009234176.1:0-4104 GCF_000690835.1 Fulmarus glacialis | reverse complement strand
CAGGAGTGCTCAGAAAATACGTTGGCGAAGGAAGTAGCCCAAACTAGCCAGTGCCGATGACTGTCTCGGAGCCACATTGTAGTGACAGCAGCTTTTTGGCTAGTGTGAGTAGCTGTAGGTAGGTGGCTCTTACTTTGGGAGGGACCAGGTAAAGGGGCAAGAAGAGAGAGGAAATGAGAAAAATGTCACACCGATGTGAGTTGTTAATCTTAGGCATGTGTAAAGCATAGTCATGTGGAATTGATAATAAAACTAGGAAATACGTGTAATATAAATACTACAAAGTAATAGAATCTGGAATAGGAAAATACTTAGGAAATACTACAATTCATATACTGTGTACAAAAGGAAAGTCTGGGGAGTGTATGTTAATCACCGTCCAATTTAGACAAGAGATGCAGATTCCTTTTTTTTAAAGTTTTTAAAGCTGGTTGCAATCACAGATGGTGGTGGTCTTAAAAGGGAAAATGTAAATTATTTACCAACAATACACAATTAGATGAGCCTGAAGTTAACACACAATAAGGAGACAAAAATATCTCATCATTAAGCCATGGGCTACACAAATGGCACAAGACAGATGTTTGAAGACAACAGACTACTTTCTATAAGATGAATACGTTTGGATTAGTTCAGAATCATGATGGAAGACATCCAAATGCTGTGCTTCAGGTTGTGATGATAAACTGGACCGTCATTTTTTAAAGAGGGACGTGTTTACCCAATGAAGATGATTTACCTAATTAAACTACCTATGTTAATGTCCTACACATACCACATTAGAGCTGCATCTTGAGGAGAAATAGAAGATAATGGCTTAATTGATCCTTTTACTGAAGACATGCCACTTTAGTAGCAGGCAGACCCTTAAACATAGAGTGAATCCAGTATTTTAGGAACTCAGTGCAGGTAAATTGCATTTTGTCACAGGTTTCTTCCGGCAGAACTTCAACAGTTATAATAACTAACTTTTCTTGATTCTATTTTTTGAAACCTCTGCCCTTCATAGTATCTTCTTCATTTATAAGTTTATGGAGTAGTTTCAGTATGCTGTTAACAGTTTAATAATTGGTTGTTGCACCTCCCACACAAGATTGAGACAATATGGATTAAAAAGACTTAGAAAAAATCTGCAAAGCTAGAATTTGGGAGAAGGAGGGGGCAAAATTGAAAAAATTTCAGATATGTGTTAAAGGGAAATTGCTAAATTCAAGAAAAGAGACCGAAACTGGTTTATCTTCTCATTTTTACTACAAGAATGCTCGTTCTCAATACACTGCCTTGGGATGCTTCACTGTATCAACACTTCTGTATTGCTGCCTTTTCTCCACCCAACCTGATGAAGTTAACTTAATGATACAGTTTCAGCTGAGAGTTGAAAGACCTGGATGAGATAATTATATTGGTATAAAATGTTAGCATTACCTAAGGTGTTTACACAGTGTAGTGAAAGGTACCAAATGCAACTTAAAAACCTTTGTTCTGGAAGAAGGCTAAATTGGAAAGGGGTAAGTGATTCTAAGAGGTTCTTAGAGTTAATCCAAGAGCTGCCTACTATAGCCTGCTCTTCTTACTCCATCACAGAGAGGCTGCTTTTCTACTGCCATAGTCCCAATGTTAAGGACACTCATAGTTTTGATGGCTAGCTCCATCTGCAAACACCAGTTCCATAAAACATAGTTGTCCTGCAGGTACCTTGGGCTCACTTTTAGATATCAAAGGGTATGTTTCTTAGACATCATCATAACTCAATAGAATTAAATGGTGAAAAATGGTTTGAAAGTGCGGTGAAAAGAAGTAGCTGGCATGTTTGAAGATACATTACAAGCTTGTATTGTATGCCAGAGCGCACCAGGCAGTGCAATTTTAAACACCAGTTTAAGAGTTACCAGCCTCTGTTAATTAATATAAACAGCTCTTTTCAGTTAGTTCAGAGCAGCTTGTATTAGCAAATAATGTTGACTGGCTTTCAGTATAGAGCATGCGGCAGTTTTTGAGAAGCTTTTGGGAATAGAAGTGTAGGCTTCTCAGAGTATACAAAGTCCCCCAGGATTGCGTTTATTTTGTTTCCAAAGTGACTGGTTACTGCACTGTCCTTCCATCAATGCAGAAACTAGCAGATTTCTGCTAGTGGGCAAAATTACAGAAAAGGTCATCTGTAGATTCCAGAGAAAGTGCCCTGCATCAAAGTAAGTACTCAGTAACTCTCATTAGGAATTTTATCCATAGAGTAAAATACCACAGCAACAAATTATGGGATGCTACTTTTTAATAATGTAGGTACTGTTGCTTTGTGTTCTTGTATGAGTCATATAAATATATGTACACACTCAGTTTCTCTGCAGCAGTCATGTGACTACATATTTCCTAGAAATGTCAAATTGGCTTGTCTATTAAATGCTGAGAAAAGTCTGTGTAAATGCCAAGTACATCTTTATTAACGTTAGAACCATTATATGGCTTTTGAATCTAAGGGTTATATAATTGCTACTGAAAGCAGGAATCTATGAACTGATAATTGAGCTTATTAACACAACGTACGAGACAAGAGAAACGTGAAAACTATTTGAGCAGTACATAGTAAAGTTATGGTGCAATTAATAACATATGCTGGGTACCTCCAAGTGTTCACTGCATATTTGTGCAAGATGTTTTACATGTGTTGACTGATAAGAATACCTGATTTGCAAAGTGTTTCCTAAGGGGGTCCTGCTCACTTCTGACATCCTGCGTTCCCCTTTTCATTCCCCATCTAAGTGTTTCAGGATTAGCAGACTATTGCATCATCCACACTCGTCATCTGTTTCTTACCCTTCAGAAGCTTAAAGAGTTGTCCTTGTAAACACAAATTTTCGCAAACGTGAAATAAATAATTGGTATGAATCGGTGTAAGCAGTTTCACCACATTTTAGAAATCTCTATATGGGCCATATTTCAGGGTAAGTATATGCAAAGATTCAACAAAATTGTAAAGTAGTAAGAAACATCAGAGATACACAATGAATCAAAATAGTACATAAAGTCACATTTTCCACCTGTCTGTGAATGACAACACTGTACTCTGTCAGACTGAGCTCTGTGTTGGGATTTCTGTTAACCTTCCAGTTGCATGAAGTTAAATCTTACTCTGCAGGGTTTGAAAATTACTGCTTTGTGTGTGTTTAATAACATCTACAACTGTACGTTCAGTCAAGGCATGCACGGCTGTTAGGTGTTCTATGAAGTATTTAGATCTAGTACTAGATCTAGTATTTAGATCTACAGGTACAGTCTGTACAACTCTGAACAGCTGACATGCGTGTAGCTCTGTGGGCTCTCCTGCATCCCTCCCCTGGCACTGAGGACGGGGGTGGTAGAAGGGCTTTCTCGCTGTTTAGCACCGTTAGCAGGACGGTTTCCCCGGTGAAGTACCGCACGGACAGGCTCTGACCCGCGGTGAACACTCGCTCGTTTACTGGCCTGCTGCTGCTTTTGGGAGAGCTCTGCCATGAATAGAGCGTGTATGCGCCGCGTAACGAGGTAAATGTTATGTAACTCGCACTTTGGAAAAAGAAACACTGTCCATTCATTGACGCTGTAAGGTCTGCGGCTGTAAATCTCTACTTGACAGGTCTATAGGTTTTGGAACAGTTGATAATTTACAATGACACGTTTTCAAACTCATTGTAAATGGAAAACTTTTCCAGGGGTATTACTATGCACTAAAACAAGTTTGCATGTCGCTCATCACCAATTTGGGCTACAAAGGGGAACTGGTGGTTTTCCACATGCATTGCGCGGAGGTAGTGGCAACCCGTGTTTAAAAAAAACAACACCCAAACAACCAAAACCGAGAAAAATGAAAACTCTGTAGCTTTCTAATAATTTACGGTGATCTTGGTAACAATTTGTCGACATGACATGATATAATCTGACATTTTCCAGAAGACAAGAGGCTTTTCTCTTCGGAGCGAGATTCCTCCCCGCCAACCGTCCGGTAGCCGCGGGACTCGCCCGGCACGGAGCCCCTCCACCGCCGCGCTCGGGAAATGTGAAATGAATTTGCCCTTTGTAAGCGGCGGCGGCGGCGGCAGCGCCAGCGCCAGCGCCGCCTGGAGTCGCACG
>NW_009234175.1:0-68512 GCF_000690835.1 Fulmarus glacialis | reverse complement strand
CGAGAAGCCCCTCGCTGTCACGCCTTGCATCTGCCCAAGGGCCTCGGGGGTAGCGCGGAGATACCGTCCCCCGCAGAAGAGCTTGGGTAGAAACGGGTTTCGGGGAGGAGAAGGCGCACGGCGGAGCAAGGTTGGGTCGGGTGGCGGCGTGCGGCTTTGCCGGGCTGGCTGGGTGTCGTTGCGGTGAAAGCCGTTTATTTTTCCCGGCAATGCCTGGCGCTTTTCGTGCTCTTGCAAGAAGTCGCTGCCGCTGCTGGATGCTGTAAGTCGCGGTGTTGAGCCAACTGCGGCAAAGTTTGAAGCGCTTAAACAGTTCAGATGCTTGCCCACCTCCGGTGAGCTGTTTGGGAACGGGCGCTGTGCGGGACAGTGGGTGCAACGGGCCTCGTAAGAAATCATTGCGTTAAGGCACTGCTTTTGTGGCTACGGAGCTGTAGGAAGGAGGGGCAGAAGTCTCTTTCAGCCCAGTACAAGTGCCTGGTGGAATCGCAAAGCGCATGTATGGAGATCTATGAAACGCACAGGCACGCGTACAAGAAAGCGGTCTTGCGGGCACGCAAGTTTGTACAAAGTGCTTAACAGCGTAATATATTTTTGGCAGTGGTGTTGTCTGGTTGTTTATGGGCTCCTAGATAAACTGACACCTGACAGGCAGAAAACGTTGCTCCCCCGCCGCCACCTTTTATTGTCTCTCAAACCTGCGTGCACCTGCTGCCTTCCTGCATTCTTTCAGCAATGAGGAAGTTAGGTCTGGAAGTTTGTGCTGACCATAAAAAGTCTCCACCAAACTATTAGGAGGCTGAGCAGCGCTCGAAGAAACCAAGGCAGCAGAGACGTGCTGGTAAAAATCAACAGAAGATTGAGATTTATTTACTTTCTTCTGTTTGCAGAGTGGCTGGTGCTATGTGTCATTTTTTACTACTGTTTGTTTTTGAAGTTGAGTAAGAAATATATCATTTTATAGATTAAACCACTACATCTGACGATGCCAGTTTTTCCTTTTTAACAGAAAACAGGTTTTGATGCAAAAAAGAGATCTGTTGCTCAACACTAAGACAGTCAAACAATAAAGGCCTATAATTAATTATAAGCTATTAATTTAGGAGAAGGCGCATGAATAGCAATAGCTTCCTTTTTAAGGTATTCCATGCCATGATTGATGAATACGGGAACACCAAAGGAACCAGGAGTAGCAGACATTTACTGTTCCAGCTTGTTTGCGACAGCATGGCGTGTGTACGTACAGTGTTAGTCTGACTGGGTCACTGGACAATGAAGTCTTGACTACAGTTTTTCTTTCTAAGCTTTCAAAAACTTGTCCTTCCATTCAGCCAAGGTGATACGAAGACGATGTCATCCGTGGAGAAAATTCTCCCCATGCTCTTCCAGGCCTGAGGATACTTCGCTGCATCTGGTTACATGCTGTGTTTGTCCCAGGGCCCCGGTCTCGTGGGTGCTGATGGTGGGCACCTGTGTGTCTGGTGGTTTGCATCTTGAGCCCACACCAGTAGCGGGGGGCACATGCTCCAGGGTTAGCAGTGTGGCTGGGCTGTGCGACCGCGCGTGCAGGCGTAGGTGCCGTCCCTGCGAATGACCCCGCTGGCTCCAGTGGCACGGAGCAGTGATGGGCCAGGAGGAAACCCCCGTGCTGGGGTTCATTGCAGAACTGCAGCACAGCTGCAGTGCAGCTTTCCTCACCTGAAAATCGCCTTCCCCCCAGTCCCCTGACCCTGCTTAATTGTCCCTGTGAGATTATGCTATCAATCACTTTAAAAAGTCTCCCCCACCCCTCTTGTCCCGCTGCAATGTGCTGGACCATGCCAAGCATCAGGGATTTCTGCTGCCCTGAAGTAGGAAATACCCAGATCGCTGCATGGAAGCGTTGTGCCACCACTGTCCCCTCAGCTGACGTGAGTTTCAACTCTGACCTGCAGTACTAATGCCCTCAGAAACAAAATAAAAGCACTTTCAACACTTCCACAGAGCTCTTTTGCCAGATGGGTTGGTTACCTTCCTCACTGGAATGAGAGAGGGCTTTTGCTGAGGGGGAAAAGAAAAGTTTACTCGGTCCTCTGCCCAGAATGGAGCTTTGCGTATGAAAGACTATTTTGCTAGATATGAATCCCATGTGTAGCGGGGACTGGTTTTATACGAGTCGCTTATTGCAATGCTAACAGGCTCTCTATGCCTTCCACTCCGTGGCTAGGCTGCAACAGGGGAGGTAATCTCTGGTTTGTCACTGTATGTCAGCATCACCGTGCTTGGCCTGCTGGATGGTCACAGCCTAAATCTCCCTCTGGTCCGTGCAGCTGGCGGTTCCCCATGGCTGGCCCCGAGCCTTCAAAAATGCCGAGAAGTGCCCAGAGAGCGAGAGACAAGGGCCCACAGGTGGAGCTTAGACCCTCCAAGTCACTGCGGTATGTGAAAGCTGCGTGTGTCTGCCTCTACGTTAAGTGCAGAAAGGACTTGTCCCTTCTTTTATAGAGGTGGTTTTCCATGAGGTCTGTGCCGTGAGAGAGATTTCAGTCTACAAGAAAGACCAGAAAAAAAGTTGAGCTGAAGGTCCGAAAAATGAAAGTCATAATTGTTACCCTTTCATAGCAGGGGCAGAAAAGCTGTAGTAATGGTAGGTGGAAAATGTTTTGTCATCTAATAAGCAGCTATTGTATCACTCACTATGGGAAGCATGGATGAATATGAAAATGTCATTTTTCACATTGGTTGTTTTCTTCATTTTAAAAAATTACAACTTAGGTTTAAAAGCAGTGCAGAATTACAGAGAGTGCAATTTCTAGCTGTGCTGTGTACCTGGCAGACTGTTCACATTTTATTTAGCAGACGGTGTACTGCATGAGAACATAGCGATGTTTTCTGCTTTAGATGCTAAATAATCCTGACGTCTCAGTGTGTATTTGCATGTCTCTTTAATGGATGATTTATCTTTGAATTTAGCATTGAAATATTATTTTTTAAGAAGTGCTATATTCAGTAACAAGATTAATGAGCTTGAAAGAGGATGAAAAGACTCTGTATTCAATTCATCCTTGTATCCCAGGAAAGCAGACTTTGAAGTTTAGCTGACTTGTGTTCTAAAAATATCTGGCTAGGTCAACGACGTACCTCCAGCAGCATTTGGAAAAGACTTTGGGGTTTTTTTTTTTCCTTATCACATATGCCCCAAATCACTGATTCTGGAACATCATCTCTCCAGTATGCTTATACAATAACTTTCGGCAAAGTATATACTTTTTTTGTCATATATGCCCTAAATCATCAATTTTAGGACATCGTCCTCTACCATAAATCAGTGAGATATGGGAATTCAAACATTAAACTTTTAATAGTGTAATATCTGTAAACAAAGTGCATGTGTGTATAAATACAGTGAAGAAATGAATATACTATTTAAAGGTATATTAAAAGTAAGTTTAATGGCATTGTTTATCCATATGTAGTTTTACCATGCCTTCCTAAGCTCTAGACATCTCTAGAAGGAATTCAGATTCGAAGGGTTAAGACATACGATTAAAAAGTTTCACTTCTCAAGGTTATTTTGCAGTACCCTTGATATCCCAGGTTACCTATTGCCTTAAAAGTAGCAGCTCAAATGCAAATCCCCAATTGCCGTACAACAAACCTTACATTTTAACAGGCCTTACCCTGACCTATGTCAGAGAGGACCAAGTTTTTTGACTTTCAGGGAACTATGTTTCTGTGTTCAATGAGACTCTCTCAAAAAAATGTATGAGCATCTTCTCATGTTTATATCAGAGGGCTTTTAACGTCAGTGTTTTCATTAATGAGGCCGTCCGTGTTTCCCCAAAGGGGGAAAAATGTGCATTTAAAGTTAATTTTGAATGCTTTGGCTGCTAGTTGTACACCTTATTTTTCATTTTAATCCTTTCATTGGAGCTGGTCTGCATATTTACATTTTGGCAGCAGTTTAAATAAAACACTAACTCTGTGGGGAGACTGTGGGACATGCCACTCTGTGGGACGATACTTCAACTATCTTAGGATAGTTGAAGTATTAGAGATGTCTTCCCACCATTCCTTGAGTTTGAATAGTTCTCTGCCCAAAGCATGCTGATGAATTGGTTTAAAAAGGAAAAAGAAGAAAAAAGTATATGTATATTTTTTCCTCTTACAAAAATTGACATGAATTCTGATCCCAAAATCAGAATTTTTTTTAAATTTCACATTTTTCAGCTCTTTTGCTGTCTGACTTCAGTTTTACTTTTACGCTTTCTGGTTTAGCTAGTCAGCAGATGTGTTAGTCCCAAACCTCTCTGCATGACTTTTTAATCCACTTTTTGGGCGGTGAAAAGCCAAATAAAAAATTACGTTTCTAGGAACTCAATAGCCTTAGGCTGGGAACTTTGAGGTTCCTTTAACGGTTGTCAATAGAGGCATTAGAAGATGTAATGCTGAGGAAAAAAGGTAATTTGTTACAGATTGAAGTGAGATAACTTAAGGTGGAAGTTCATTGAAGATATAAGTGCGGTTAGTATCTGATTTTTACCTGAAAAAAACTACTCTAAGGCAACAGCATCAACTGTCCATGTTTGGTACGAACTATGCTACATTTTAATTTCCTAAATCCAGTCATTTTGCAATTGAAAATTCTATATTTTCATTTTGAATTGCAGCAGTACTTGACAGATTTAATGCCTCCCTGCCTGACACCCTCAACTGCAAAAAATAAAGCTGTGTGACTTTTAGTTATTTGAGAAAAACAGTAAGCAAAAATGAAATTTGAAATCAACATCTTAAAACACATTTATAGAGAGATATTACTTAGGTTGCCAAAACCAACTTTAATTTTGATATATTCTGACTTTTGCGTACCCAGATTTCGTAAAACTCTTGTCCTTAGAAGAAATCATTAGCTTTTTACTGTAATGCCATGAAGGACAAAGCGCTTGACTTAAAGAACAGAGGCATAGTCTTGCTGACCCTGTTTTGGGTCTCCAGTTAAACAGGTGTCTGCAATCAGGGCAGTTCATAGTGCTCGTGGGCTGCACGGCTTTTCTGTGCATTCAGAACAAATCCACTCTCTGACTTGTTGCACCCGCTTGTGCAGGGCCCAACGTTCTGTATGTTCCTGAGACAGAGGTATAGTACTTTCCAAAGATTAAGGCTGTCTCCAAAGCATTTCTTTCTGTTCAGGTCACCTATTACTAACAATAGCAGTAATACACATTTTCTTCTGCCTTGGAAACATGTGCTGCCTTTTTCAACGTGTTCTCACTCAGTTTGGCACTGCAGTCTTGAACCTCATGGCTGATGTCTTGATACTATGGGTGTAAATATTTCCACATCCCTCATGCCTTGAAAACAAAGTCTGTCCTATTAAGTTTTTCATTTGGCAAGGGACAAAAGTGCAACTGGAATCAGCCGCTTGCAATTTTCCCCCTTTTAAGCACTTTCCTTCTCATTTGTGTTAAACGAAATCTGGAAAAATAAACGTTGAAGTGCTGCATAAAGTTTCCTGAAACGTTCTCTGCACATTAATCACACCAGCACTGATTTAGTGGTGCTCTGCAGCTATTTTGAGACAATATAAAGTAGTGACGAAGACTCTTGGGCTCCGGCCTAGGGGTCTAGGCACCGAGCACAGAGCTGGCTCTGTGCTTTCAGGGGAACCCCTGATGCTTAGGATTTACTGCGCGTTGGCCAGCCTGGCACGGTATTTAATGTCCTGGCCGCTGCTTGGCTCCTGTTGCAGTTCATGAGAATGGGCAGCGCTCGAGGTAGACTTGCCAAACTGCAAGTGGTGCTGGTAATCCCTGGGCCGGGGAGGCTGCAGCGCTGGGCTTGGCATCAGTGCAGAGGGGAATCCAACCTTTTGTACTTGTCCAAAACCAAGTAAGAAGTCTGATGTCGATGGGCTGTGTTTCTCTCTGGAGTGAAAAAAATCCCTCTGTATGTGACCTAGTAGTTACAGGTAACCTTGAGAGTACCAAACCTCATCTCCTGGCTGCTCAGGTAGTCTGGTGAGGGCTAAAGGAGAGCTTCCAGAAACTCAGGCTTGCTCTTAAAAGTACAGCCTGATGCATAAATTTCTACTGTGCTTTACTAATAGTGGGAGTGTTTATGTTAACATGTAGTTGGATCAGGAGTGCGCTTTGGGAATGAATCTCTTGACTCTCCCCACTTAGCACACTTTGTATGTGAAGTGGCCCCGAGGCATCTACATAGGGTTACTTTGTGAGGCTGTGAAGCTGAAGGATGCGCCCGAGGAGCCTGCAGTGCTTCAGCTGCTAAAGGGCCCGCAGCCCGCAGCACCAGAGTTCAGCTCCTCTGAAATGAGACCCTCCAGACAATAAGTCACGTGAATGCGGAGTCCTCATTCTCAGCTGTTTTGCTCTTCAGACCTACTTCTGCTGCACCACAGCACTTGCTGAGATAGGCATAGTGGAAATCTCTGACCTTCATTTGGTGATTTCTTCAGAGTATAGCACTGGTCAGGCTTGTTTGGTCACTTCTGACAATGTGGAATCCAGTCTGTTCTGCACGGGGCTCAGCTGGGTCAGCCTGTCCTGCCTCTGCCAACGGGGAGAACAGCATGTGGAGAAAAATGGCCAAGGGGAAATCCTTTGGGTGGGCCTTCCCCAGAGCAAGGTGGGATTTGATCATTCTTCCTTCTTATGATCTTGATTGGAAATGTTTGTTTTCACCAGTCCTTTTTTCCCTGGCTTAAGGCATTTTAAATGGCTTTTGTAAAATCATAGGTGAGCACTGACGCAAAAACAAAAGCACAAGCAATAGCTTCTGACATAAATGGTTTTTTTAGAACTTTTTTTGGGGGGGCTACTTACAGTATGTTGCGTCCTTAATGGAGTTGGGTGGGAAATAATTTTTCTACTGTGCTTTGGGCTTCCCTCATGATAAGAAAATTTCAGAAAGAAAATACTCGTTTGGATCAGTCTTTTGCATTGCATGCAGAATACTGAAAAACTAAATAACAATTTCAGGTCAAGAAAGAAACTTCAGCTGCTGGCTGTCATGCACAGGGTGAGTGTTTGCTTCTTCTACAGGCCCTGGTCTTGTGACAAAAGCTCTAATTGAACTTGAGCAGTTTCTTCGTTTGTGGTTTCTTGTTCAAGTGCAATTTGGTACTGGTTATGGGGAAGGCAAAGTGACAAGGCAAAACCCGAGATGTTTGAGGACCCTCTGCTCCCAACATTTCTCAAATAACTTCCATGCTTGTTTTCATGCTCATGTATCGGTTTTATTTTCAACTTTTTTTTTAAAGGATTGCTGAGTAGAAAAGATTTAATTATTAACTCTTACACCCAGCTTAAATGACATTATAAACTGGTGAAAGTAGGTTTTTTCCTGTTATCAGTGCAAGGCAGTGTTAAAGAGTAGTACGGAATTGACTTTGTTTATCTCATGTGTGCACACAGAGGGCAGGTTCAAATCACTGACTCCTGCGGTTTGCAGTAAGTATTTATACCAGCAAATTCCAGCTGATAGATCAATGATTTATCTATTTGAGAGAGAGTTTTAGAATTACTTTGTTCACTCACAAGCAGAGTTTAAGTTGTCTTACATTCATACTTCTTATGCGGCAGGGTTTCTCAGGATGTTTTGCCAACTATGCTGTATTGGAGGTAAAAAGCAAGTGTAGACAAATGGTTTGGAAACAGTGACTGGGAGGTTAAAGGCCTTACTTTTTTAATTAAATCTGGTTTTCGATGGCAGTGTGACACATCCACAGTGAGTTGTAGGCACTGTTAACACCCACAGCTGTTTATGCCTTTGTGTGTATGTTTGTGTTCATGCTAATTCTCTTGAGGCAAAAAATTGTGGTCTGTAGTTGCCACAGCAACAATAACACTGCACTCAGTGTATGGGTGGGTTTTGCCTATTTTATACAAGTATGTTGAAAGTGTAGGCATATTGCTGTGGTACATTGTGAAATATGATAGACTCTTGAGAGAGGAAACATTTGTTTGTTTTTTATTCAGAGAATGTCACTTTAATTTTGTGTTACCTTTATTGCTACTTCTCTGCCAGGGTGCTTAGTTCTCAACTGCAAACGTAACATTGCAGAGAGGAAAATGGGCTCAGCAGTTTGGAAAAAGAAAGTTTGAGATGTTCTGCTGATGCTAACCAGTAAGTAAAATGAGGATTAGAACAAAGAATGGTCCAGGGCAGAGGTAAATGGGTGACATAATGATATTTCTGTCCCACTGTAGTTGGTCTTGTCAATTGAAAGATGACTATAGCTGTTCTTTGCCATGAAACCAGAATGAAAATATGAACGAGATAAAAGAGAAGAAATTACAGGGTAGACTTCTTTTCTTAAACATGCAAAAGCAAAGTGAAGGAACTGGGTTGTTTGCTTTAGAAATGTTCAGAGGGATCATGGTGAAGGTATACGTGAGCAGCATAAATGAAATAGATCTAGGACTTCTTCCCTTCTGTCTCCCAGTGTTTCTCCATGTGAAGAGAAAAATGTGATAACATTGGAAGGCTGCAGATTCAACAGTGATTAAAATGAAGGTCTTTTTCATGCAGTCCAGAACTGGACTGTGAGCCCCATTTCAACAGGAGGCTGCTAAGGCCAAGAACTTGGCTAGAGCCAGTGTGGACTTGGGTGTTTATATGAAAAACATAAGTATCTAGAGTAAGATACTTAATAGCTTAAAAGGGAAACCTTTTGGAAGTACGTATTGTTTTGCCGGCTCCTTTCCGGGCCTGTCCCCTCTGCAGGCACTGGTTTCTGGCAGCTCTGCCTCTGGTGTTGCTGATGCTTTTGGGATCCCGAGTCGCTGCTGGCAGTCCCAAATGCGGCTGCTCCCATTATGGGTAAGTGGGTCTGCTAGAGTCATCATCGTCTCCCAGGGCTTGACTGGACACTGGATTTATTACTTGAGTTTCTTCACGTGGTGATACAGCAGGAAGCAGCAGATCTCTGTAGGGAGGATCAGCCAACGCCCAAGAGAGGTCACTTCTCCAACATCCCACTTTAAAGGAGCCCAAGCTACAGCTGTCCTTCTATTAGTTCGTGTAGAAAGTAACTGGACCCTTTTATATGCTTCGCAATGTATTTCCCTCTTGGTTATCCTCTTTCTTGTCTGTTCTGATTTTTAACTGTTGGGGTTTTTTTTTGTCCATATGCTGAGCATTTCCTCTCTGTTCAGTTCATGCTGCATATCTTTAACGCTGTATTTAGGTGTTTCGTGATCTGCATATTCTCTTTGAAGAGACTACATCAGCAGGTGTCTGGTGTAGTCTGCCTTCATCTTTTGATAGGGTTCTGACATCCTGATCAGTAGTCTGTTATCGAACTGTTTATCAATCATACATTTTATGTGCGCCACTATCTCAGTCAGGCTTCCTGTTTTTTTGGCCTGGATAGAGTTGAGTCAGGGTTTAAATGATTATTAGGAGAAAATTGATTCTGTATCTGCCTCCTCTTTTTCCTTTTTCTCTGACACTTCAGTTTTCGAGCATAGTCACTAATAAGGGCAAGGTACCAGACCAGTTGAGAAGACCCTAAATGGGAGGTGTGCCTCTGTTTCCTGCGTCTAGGATCAGGTCTTTGCAATTGCTTGGACTATTTCTGCCTATGAGACGGTGGCCTCCTTTATTTGCTGGCAGGTGGAACTACTGGCTTGTGCCCTGGAGAAGCTTTGAGCAGTCAGTGGGGACCCAGGTCCCTGGTCATCCCCTTCCCAGTCTCCTCTCCCTCATCCTGCATAAAGTATGTGCTGCTCATTGCTCGGGTGCCTTCCAGCATCAGGGAAGCTGAAATGCTACCACACTCTGCACTTTAGTGCTACAGTAGCAGTGGGAAAAACTCCATGTGCGTTTTGAGATATCTTAAGTTTGCTAAAAATCAAACCTGAACTGGTTTCTCAAAGTGCTTCTGAGATAGCCAGGTGCTAACGGTATAAAACCTTGCGATAGAGAGATGGAAATAAATTTTGCAGCCAGCTGTGCAGATCATGCAATGTCCTAGTTCTTTTAAAGCATGTTTTTTTCAGCTTTATGTGTAAAGGGCTTGTTTGAAAGGGAAGTTACAATTATTTATGCAACTTAAAGGATTGTTGAATTTCTTTTCCCTGGCGATGTTCAAGCTCATAGGGTATTTCAAGAAGCACTTACTTGGAGTTTCTGGAATTTTGTTGCTGTACTTTGTTTCTTGGACAATAAGTTGCTTGTCACTGCATAGTAGGAGCATCACTGTAATCATTCTAAAATGTAAGAGCATTCTTTTCTTTTTTTCCAAACTGTTAAAGGGGAAAAAATGAGACATATTGCTGTTGCCTAATGATTGCTGTCCTTTGTAAAGGAAAGCAAGTTAAGTTTCTGCTATTGCTGACTCCTAAGCATGGCAAGAATATGCCTGGGGGGAAATATAATACTGTGGTTAAGTAATACAAATGTGGGTGGGTTTTTTTCCTCCTGATATGGCAGCTATCTTTGGAAAATATCACTGTTATAACCCAAAGCTCTGCTGTACTGTATGCGAATAGAAGTATGGAACTCTGGTGGGGATATATAAAGAAGGCAGCATACTTTTAATGAAGCAAGGAAATTAAATCTTTTTTTCCTCAAATATAGTGTAGTGCAAATGAAATTAATTTATCAAATTTTAGCGAAATCCAAGTATCTTTTTTTTTTCCTTATTGTTTACTTTGCATTTCTTTATGCTTATTCACCAACTTACACTTGCTCATGTTGTGTGTTTTCCTGTTAGTTTTTGTTTTGATTTGGTTGCTAAGTTTGAAAACTAGGAAATGTTTTCTCTTTTTTTTTTTTTTTTTTTTTTTCTATTTGAGGGGGTAACCCCTGGAATTCATTCAGAGCATGACTTTTTGGAAAGGTACTAATGATTTCCAGATATTTTCATTTAGTGATGGTTGAGATGTTTGACTTGCACCGAGTTCTGAGAGCTTGTCATCTCCAAGTTACTTGTTTTCAATAGTGTCTGAAGTTGAGTGCTTAAAATTAGACATGCTCCAAAGTTCAGCTTCCAGAAATATTTGCTGTAGATGTCAGGTGCTTGTAACACAGGCATAACTAAACAGCTGGGGCTACGTTCTTGTCTTTTTGCATGGTTCAAGATCCAAAATAAATGAGCATGAAGTGAGCGTGCTGCAAATTCTGAGCAGAAATAAGGAGGGAAAAACCAGCCACAACAGGATATTGTCGCTGTACATGTTTTATTGGTGGCTTCTCTTCCTGCCACGGTTCTGAAGAGATTAAAAATAAGCCTGCAGCCCACATGAATGAAGGTTAGATAAACATATCTTATATTAAACAGCATAGAACAATAATTTTACTTTTAAACTGCAGAACAATAGGGAAGAGCAGTAGTTTATGACTGTGAAATCTCATGATTGTGAAAGTGAGTATCTGAAGTTGGCAATTATGGAGGCTTGCTAATTCTACACAGTCACTGTTATAGCAAAGGAATGAAACAAAGATAATTGTGCTTGAATTGAGAAAAAAAAAAAAACATACACAGCTCTTTGGAAATAGCTTTTTTCTTCATTTTTTAGCCTATCTAGAACATTTGCTTGCCAGCAGAATCAAGGGCCACAGTGGAAATGGGGGATTCTGCAAGCAACTGCAGAATATAAAGTTTTCATTGTTTACGGAAACAAAGAGAGTGAGTTACTATGTTATATTTGCAAAGATAATTGCCAAAATATAAACTGAAAATGTGATTTTCCCAGTCAAATAAGTGGCTCTGATTAAAGATTACTACTAAAAAAGGTGGTTCTGTGTATATTTCCTCCCCTTGTGCCATGCTTCTTTTTCTTCTCTTGTGAAAAAACTCAGTTGTGCATCTGGACAGGTTGAGCTGACTGAAAATTAACTCTACCAAAAAAGAAAAAAAATCTGAGCAGATTCACTGCAGATTTTCCCTGGCCCTTACTGGTGGCATCCCAAAATCTTTGCCTATCCTCTTCTGCCTGTGAAAGGGTTCCGTGTTGAAAGGTGGTTGGGAATATTTTCTGTGCCTCTTCTAGCAAATTCAGTGGCTCTGCAGTGTTGGAAAGCATATGGTGGCACCCTGAGATCTGTGCCCCACATTTTGCTAGGTTGGAGCATGGGCAGAAAAACATAGATCTTCACCTGTCTGTGTTGATGTACCCTGAAGTGATGTTTTTAAGCTCAACCGAAAGCATTTTCTTTGTTGTTCACAAAGGTTTTCCTTCCCTTCTTCTGCAAGTGCTGTTGCTGGGTGTTTCAGAGATGCAAAACTGCTTAGACAAGGAAGAAGACAGGAAGAACTGAGGTTTGCAGCACCTGCTTGCAGAAGCAGGAAACGGGGTGTGTTTGGCTATAGCCATTGCGTAGGAGCATTGCTACCCTGAAACTTCCACACATATCTGGCAGTAGATATACTAGCAATTTTTTTTTTTTTCCAGAAGTGCCTCCTGATTGGCTCTACTTTCTTTCGCCCTGCCTCCCAGCTCTATTTCAGGTGCTTGAAGTGGGCTTAGTTTATTGCAGAATACTGGCTTCTGGAATATGGTGCCATTTTACGGTGTCTTTAAGTGGTAAACCAAAAAGTGGAGCACCAGAAACTGTGGGTCATTTATGAAAATTTCATCTCTTACAACTAAACGGAAGTCCAGTTTCACAGTCCAGAGATTTCTTTTTGCTTCTGTTAAAGTTAATGCGTGTAGTATGGCTTAGTATGGCTACTGTTCATTTTTGTAAGTCTGCAGTGTACATTTCTACATCTAAACTTACTCCTCTAGATTTTACAGTAGAAGTACCTGTTTTAGACTTGTGTTTTAGGATTAGATGAATTGCTGCCTAGAACTGCCGTTTTTCCCCATTGACAATAAAAGAAATTTAGATGGACTAGCTCAGATATCGACATTGGTGTTAGGACAGATAAATTCTACCCCTTCCTCTAGCAAAGTCCTTGCATAAATTTTTAAAGCATGTCCTAATACGTTAGTTTTTACAGTGCCCTTGTTTTAAGTTACTATGAGCATGATGGAGTGTTTAAATACAGGATGTTCCAGATTTTTGATGTGTAAGGGCCTAATAAATTCTTATACAATACCATTGCGATGTCTGAAGGATTTAGTCTTTGATCAAGCCACTTAATACCAAGGATAATGTGCCTAAATTTAACACAGTGCTGACAGTTTCTACAGTGGGGAAAAAAAGCCCAACTTTCTTTTGGTTTGGAATAACTTGTGAAGTTGGCACTTTTTCCCCTACTGATGTTTGTTTCTTTCTGTTGCATACGCTTACTGGGACATCACTGGGATAATGTGAACAAAACTGCTCTGTTTGTATTGGTGTGTATTTTTAAAGACCACTGACACATTTTTCTATAGAAAAGGAACTGAAAATAGAATTGCACAGACATTGCAACAGCAATAATGGGGCAAGTTATTTTAGATGTGCCAGTTCCCATTCTAGTGAAGGATTGCACTTTAAGCCTACTGTTTTATTTTTAAATTGATGAATATGTGCAGGCGCAAGGCTTTCATCTGGCCTGAAAGTTAAGCGTGTTTCTGAATTGGGACTTCAGAAACATTGCTATAAGGATCCTGACATTCCTATGTTCATGCAACTCCCGTTGGTATTTGGGGAATATAATTTGCATTGAAGCCACAGAAAGACGTGCCAGCAGGGTGGCTGGGTATACACACATATGTGTGTATTGTCTTCCTTCTTTGCATTTTGAATAAATCAACTGTGTACTTATGTACAAAGTGAAAAGGTGCTTGACTTGCTGTGCTGTGTCCTAAGTTTTTAAAAACTAAACCTTTAAATCTGGAGGAAAAATGCAGATCTATGTTGATGCTACTCCTAGCACTGCTACTTTGAAGTTATTTACTGAAGAATACAAAAGTAGAAACAGGACTGAAATCTCTGGAGCATTTAGTACTTGAGGTTGTTGAACTTGAGCTGGATCATGCCTGATGAAACCTGTCTTGGTCCTGCTTCTTTTTTGTTGCGGACCCACTCTCTGCGGTGGATGTGGTGTCGGTGTGGGTAAGTAGGGGGTAGGCAGTGCTCTGAGAGACTGTGTGAAAATAATTGTTTGGGCTTTGGGAGCACTCATCAGGTCTGAAAAGACCAGTTGGGAACAATATCTATTATCCAAGAATTCATTTCTGAGAAAAAGATGAGTAACTGGTGTTTTTAATGATTATGAAAACTAAGGATCCAAGCTCCACTTAGCTGCCTGAGCCGTACAGGTGGTGAAGAAAGCGGGGAAACAGTGCTGTGGTGTCCCTGCCACGGGAGGTTACTAGAGCTCTAGGGACTTTCAGAGGAGGCTTTGCAGGCACTCAAGTCTTTGCTTTGTTGTGTTTTACTCTCCTGGAGTTGTTGCTTTTCTTGTTTCTGTTCATTTTCACTTCAGCATCTGTCTCCTAACTTTACATATGCTTAAATCGGGTCTTCTGAGTGAATCCTGTGAGAAAAGTGATGGAGCAATGTGATGATAAGGTCAGTCTGTTCCCTCTGCATCAGTATGAATCTACGCATAAGCAAGGAGGGTAGGCGGTACAAAATGCCATCTTTCCTAAGAGAAGTACAAGATCCCAGTGACTTCCTACTTCCTGCAGAAGCCTTTGGAAAAGCAAGGCTGGTAGTCCTGGTGTTTTGTTGTTTTTGGTTTGGTTTTTGTTTGATTGGGGTTTTTTTCTGTCAAAGTTCCCATTTGGATAGTGACATTTCACTCCTCTTTTTCCTTTTCTCATTAAAATATCTTCTATACTCTGACCTGCTGGCTGTAGTTCTGCTTTTAGACATCTGCCATGTTATACCATGCAATACTATACCTGCACAGAGGTATGTCAAATTATTCTTTTTAAAGTACTCTTTTTGGGTTAAAGATACTGTAATTAGTGTGCTAGCTCACTGTTGAGTAGTCTGTAGAAAAGAGGCAGCTCTCCTAACAACCTAAAGGCATTCTGGCTTAAAAAGAACACCCGAATGACTAAAGGCTCCAGCTTGTTTGATTTTACTGCTGCTTCTATTACAGGTAGGAATTAGTACTGGTTATCTCAGGTACAAGGGAATTTCATCGTGCTATGTTGTGGCATTACTCACTGAGAGAACAGTAATTACTGAGTTACAGGTAGTGGCAGAACATTGCTGCACATAAATGATCACTACTTAAACATCTGTTCAACATACAGAGTCATTACAGTTCAATGTAAGAGCTGTTGACAGCAAGCTAAAGCTGTATTTGGATCAGGTCCACACGTTAAATTTGTCAGCCATCAGAGGTAAATGTATGGGGGTGTGACTTAGCATTATGATGTAGATTTGACTTCTCAAGCTTACTTTTGACTTAAGTGTTTTTCTTTTACCATTTCTGATGACTCAGGGTTTAATCTGTTCTGTAGCTATATTTGTGTGTCCTGCTAGTGATTATTCTGTTAGTGGCTTCATAGAGGTAATCCAGAAAGAACATCTGTTTCAAGTTTATAGTCTAAATCATGGAAGGATATTTGACGCTTTAAGTAGAGAAACAGCAGAATTTACCCAGGAAAACAGCACAACAGGCCAAAATACCGTCAATTTGGCATATTCTACTTTACCAACTCCATATTCCGCATGCAACAGCAACAAAAAAGCCAGGGCTATGAACACTTAGTGCTGCTTCTGAAGAGGACAATAATCTTAAATTAGGCATGCATATACACTTCTGTCTCCCTCTCTCCCATGAGAGAAATTCTATTTTCAAACCTTTGCTTCTGCCCTCTCAAAATCTTCCACAGGACTCCTACAAAGAGAAAGAAATGAGTTGTTTCAGTATAATATTGGAGACGTGACTTTTCAGTAGTGGTATCACTATTTCCCCAATGTAAATGAATTTGTCTCCTCTCTGATCCATGCTATTTGCAATTCCCAGTACCTGGCTGTAGACAGAAAATACAGCATCTTGCAAGTAACAGTCAATTCTGATTTCTTCACAAATGCCTGTTTGTGCTGGCTCTTGGTGCATTGAGTTCTGTGCAAAGCGATACCACTGTGGGCAATAAGGGGAGCTGTACAGATGATGTTACACAAATCCTTTTCCTTCGTGGAAGCCTAAAGTCAAAATTCTACAGTGGGAAAATTGACATGATTTCTGTGATATCGCCCTCCTTTTTGGGGGTGTTTGTCCCCTCCCTGCTTAGAGTTAAGTCATCTCTGCAGAGAATATTTGTCCTTATGGTTCATAAAAATAGTCTGGAAGATCAAAATATTTTGAAAAATTTCAGTAAGTATCAGATATCTTTGAGATGATCTGATTAAAGAATATTCCATCTCATTCTTAACACACCCATTTTAAATATCACAATTTGGATGTTACGAAATGCTATCATAACAGCAGTCTATTTTTCAACATCAAAGTAGAAATGTCTCCAGCAAAGTGAACTTAAACATGTTGTTTGCCAGGTGTCTTTGGTTATATGTGCAAAATTATCTTTTAAACAGAGAAAACAAGTTACAGCTTTATTGCTTTATTCTTTGCAAGAAAGACACCATCCTGGAAGATGGGGCTGATCTCTGGCAAAGTAGAATGCTTTATTATGGCATCCCCTTTCCGAAATACTGCCCAAGCACTGTTGGACTCCACAGACAGTGGTTTGACTTGAGAAGGAGTTACTGTTGCTGTCCGTAGTTTCTATTAACATGGTTCCTTATGCTTTTCCAAATACTGAAAAGAGCTGTTTCGTGGTCTGTGGTAAGTTAGTGAATAGAGGAGAAATTCTAATTTACCAGATAAAAACCTTGTAGCAGCCTCCTAAAGTAATGCTCAGTAGCTCATTAGTAGATAGCAGCAAATACAGAATATCTTGACCATGGGCTACAACGTCATCTTTATACTGAGCCACCATGGGAGGCCTCTGTTTGGACACTTTCTTTTGTTCCGCAGGTAAAATGCAGATATAAAGCCTTATTCTCCATTTGGCTGGTAAGCACAAGGCCTGGATTAAAAGTAGAGGTATCTTCTGCAATATCTATAATCTGAGGACAGTCTGCATCATCTGCTGCACGTTGAAGTGGACATGGAACTGGATGCTAGCTGGGAGTATCCTGACAAGTGTGCTGTAACACATTTGAACCTCTGTCTGTGAATGTGTATGAATGTGCAACATGCCTGTTTTTTGTCCAAAGGTTGTATGCTGTGGAGGACACATCAGCACCTTGTCATCCAACAAGTGACAAGTTAGCAGTGTGATTTCTCATAGTGATTTTCATAGTGAATGAATATAGCATTAATAGGAATTTTGCTTACAGAGGACTGTCCGGTTTGGGTAATGGACTTAATTGCCATTTGGAGTTCGGAGAGAACTGTGTGGTCAATTTGTTACATCCTCCTAGATTTTTGGAAAGCGAGATCAATTTTTCTGGGAGGAAAAAACTAGTAAAGGAAGAGCAAAGTATTTTTGTGGTGAAAACGGAATGCAGGATTTTTCTTCCTGATATTTAACTATAAGGAAAATGTTAAAAGCACTAAAATAACAGACTACATGCTTAATCTTATTTATTATCTCTTCCTAGAGTATGATCTAGTAACCCTCAAATGTCTATTACCACTTCTTTCAATAGGGAGATTGGCAGATGCAAGGCTTGTGGGATGAGGGGAATTGAAACTTTCTGAAGTGGGTGATTAGTAGCCTACCCTGAACTATGGTGAGCGGTGACCAAGACTACTAGTGATGATTTGGTGGAAATGTATAAAGCCAGGTTTTGCCTCCTCTTGTATCTTCTGTTTCCCATCTCAAGAACTTATAGCTAGGAAAAGCAAAAGCACTTTCCTTTTTCTCCTTGTAAGATTTTTGTGGGTTTTTTCGGTCATTTTCCAGTGCACCAAACAATGCATTTACCTGTCTCCTTTTGGAAATGCACTATGGCTCCATAACTTTCCTGTTAGAGGAATTTGACAAATTGCTACTTTTTTTTTTTTTTTTAACCTCCATCATGGAGCCAGTTTGCCTCCAGAACAAAAGGTGATAATTGTTCCCACTCAGTGTTAACGGCAATGGGCTCATGTCCTCCAAACGCTGAGATTTTGAGACACTCATATTTAATGCCAGGTATTTGGAACTTTTATTTTGTGACTTGCCAACTGGCTGTTGCCCTTAAAAGTGCCCACAAAAGTGCAGATGGTTAATGGGACCCAGTAAAAGATAGGGCAAAAAAGTTTTATGGTTTTCCTCTGAGAATGGTTAGCAAGTTGAAGAGTTGACTTTCCCGTGCAATATGCCCTGCCTGTTGGAGGTGACTGAAAAGGTTACTCCATATCCCGCGGAGTTTGTGTTTCCCCTTCCTACAGTACCAGTCCAACATTTGCCAAGGTGGTTTCACCCTATTAAAAATGGGAGAAGGTGCAAAGGCTTGAGGCAGATGGAACTAACCTTTTGTGTACTTTGAGGGCTTTGATTTTAGCATGATAGTATAAGGGGATCTATGTTTCGTTATTCTTGTGTAAACATCATAGGTGCTTGGTCGGTTGGTTTGACCTGATTGCTAGCTTTGTATAAAACTCAGTTTTGCAGTCTAAACATCACTTTGAGTTATTGCTGCTACAGAATTTGAATGGATAAAGGGAGGAACTACATGTTGTGGTTTGGTTCCCCCCCCGCCTCGTTGTTCATACCTGGTGTTTACATGCTCTGGATCCATCTGGAGCTGTTCCAGATTTTCTCTCTCCAAAAGTGCAGATACCTTGTTTCCGCATTGCAAGGCTGTCTTCAGCTGGTTGTGACTCAGATACAAGTCTTCCAGATGTTGGTGCAGGATACTGAGATGAGACTGCCTTTCTGTCTTCCAATGTTTAATCATGGAAAATGAAAGGAAGATAGTGTCTTGTTTTGGCAACATATCATGTGCTCTGATTCCTGATTTTATTACATCTTACTCGCTAAAGCATGGAAGAAAATTACTGTAAAAAGCAAAGGTGTTTCTTTTCCGCTAGCAAAGTTGAAACCAGATGTGAAAAAAATTTGATGGCAACACTGAACAGATGTGACTAGCTAAAAACATGGGTCAAATGACTTATAATAGTGGGTCGGAATAAGAAGGGTTAGTTCTTGTATAATTTCTTTTCTATTTCCATGTTGTTTTTGTGTGGACACCATTCATCAATGTTCAGAAGCCCTCAATTTACTGTTTACAAAATGTTTTTAGCAACAGTGGAAATAAAAGGGAATAATACGAACCCTTTCCTCTTTGAGAAAGGAAAGGGAGGAAAGTGTGATTGTTACTTCACTTGTTTCTTAAAATCTTAGGGATCTGTTTACTTAGGTACCTTAAATATGTAGAGTGAAGAATAAATTTATGTTAAATGGAGTGCAGCAAAGTCACTGTCAGATGAACTTCGTGTGTATTCATGTGAATGCTGCATGTGTTTAAAATGTTACATATAAATAACTAAATAGAGGTGGTAGTCATATGACAAGCTACCGTATCCCCCTATTACTCTGTGGAGAACAGACTGGATCTGGTCTGGTACCAAGTTAGTGCTCAGTTTTAAATAGAGAGTTCAGCCTGCCAGGCAGAACAAATTTTTCAGCACTTGGAAAGGAGCTCCCCAGTTTTACTGGTGTCTTGGTATTTGTCTTACGTTCCCCAAACTCAAGAAATAAACAACTTCCCTCCCTCTCTTTGTGACAGGTTATAGTTAAGAAAAGATTTGTCCTGGTTTATCCACACTTTCAGTTTGGCTCAGGTAAACTCAGAAGGGATTGATCTGCAGAAGTATTCTGCAATTCCTTAGCACCTGTGAAAGCCAGTCTTGCAGTAAGCTATGTGCTAGACCTTGCAGTGAGCTCTGCACAGCTAAGTTGGATCTTCAGACTGAACCCCACAGAAATCAGAGGTCATCTCAGTGCATTCAGATTTCAAGTGCAGGCTTATAGGTGGACAGATACAAGAAGTATTCTCCAGTACTATTCCACAACGTTTTAGTCCAACAGGTACCAAATACCTCATGGATGACAGAAAGGTTTTATCAGTAATTGTTGTATTTACCTGGCTTTCTTGTTCATTGGTATCCCTCTCCCAACCCCTCTGCTGATGAATCCTTTAAAACCAATCATGTTGTTTGTAATGTGTATGTGTTACTGTAAATACACACAAAAACCCTTGAAAGCCTTAATGGTAGACAAAGAAAAACAAATGCAGCCTGTTGTGTTTAGGGGCAGTGCTCTCTGTTAGAAAAACATGGCCATGGGGGAAAGGAACCTGGAAAGCTGCCGAAGAGCTGTGGTGGTTGCAGTTCAGAAGGGAGGGCAAAGGCAAAGGTATTAATGTTCCCAGCCAGTGAGCGAAAATCTTCTCTTTCTGCATTTCAGACTGTATTTTTTTTGTATCTGGGAGTCAATCTCCCAAGCAAGGCATTGGGTGCAGCCTTCTCACTTCCCTTATGCTATTGTGGTAGGTCACATAGTGTTCAAATGACGCTCAGAAATCCTGATGTGTGTTTGTGCCTCTTCAACACCATCACTGTCATTTACGGATCCTGAAAAGTAAGGTTAATCTTTAGGTTTTTGAATCATATCTGTAATTTTTAATGGTGTGTTGTAGCCATTCCTCTGCAAGGTACTTTCTAGCTTAATTCAGTACAAAAAGTGTAAATGAAAACTAGTATTCTGCAATTATTGCTTGCTCAGTACATTGGGTCTGTGGTGTTTGGCTGCTCTACAGAAACAACCCTTATAAATTGAAAGCTGATTGAAACACAAGGCTAGTGTGTACTTTTGCTTTTATCCTGGTACAAGGATTTACCCTAACTCCTGCAAAAGCAGCACAGAGAAGAAATTGTCTTGGTTAATTTGCACAACAAAATGAAGATGTGATAGTGGCACGGTTGGTGTACTCGTGCTAACTTTAATCCAAGCACAGGTAACACATGGTCAGAGGAGTTGATAGTTTAGGCGAGCAACAGTGTATGTACGCAAGGGTGCTGTGCTGTTGTGTACTGTATGTTAGCTTGTGATGAAATCTCTTGCTTTCTGCTGCTGCTGTGGTTACCTGCCTTAGGTGTGTCTGCCATGGGATCTTGCACTTTCATTTTGCTGTATGTGTGAACCTCTGAAGTTGCAGCATCTTTAACATCTCAGACTGAACATACAAGAACTGGGTGAAAGTAAAAAGCAAACGCTTCCTTATCTTGATGGTTTTTACTGGTGTAAAGCTTCCATGATTCACGCTGCACAGAAGGGGTATTGTCTTTTAAACAATCAGCCACATCAGGTTTCTTGGAGTCTCTGCACTTTCCTTCTTTATACTGAATCAGAGGGGCTCTGCATGCCACAAAGTTGAGCTCCGCTGGATGTACTAGTATGACGCTAAGTGGGAGCAGGCCGAGGTGGGATTAAGGTTCGCTGGATTGTCACTGATGAATTGGCATCCATCAGTCTTGGAAACTTGCTTAGAAAGGATGTGATCAGAGCAGCCCTGTAGGGTATGTACTCTCTTCAGCCATTTCTGCGGTACCTCTGGCTGTGGAAGGAGGGGAGGGGAGGAGTTAGTGTTTTGAGTGTCACTGTATTGTAATAAACCAGGTGGGAGTTTGGGATTTGTACTACAACATCTGGGTTTTGTGAGACCAGTGCAATTTTTTTTCTCTCACTTTTGAAATCTTGTACGGAAAATAAGAATTGTCTTATTTAAATAAAGCGTAAAGTATTGTCATAATAAGACACTGCTAATTACTTGCTTTTGGGTGTAGTTCTATGATACTGTCTGTTGTAAATGCTGGTTGCTTACATGAACAAGAAATAAATAGATATTGTCTCTGCTCCAAAGAACTAAAATTCAGCATATCTAAATATTTAAATTATTGCATTATTCTATTGCATGGCTGCCTGCATCACTGAAATAAAGGAACACGAGCAATGTAGCCAACCAACCTTTAATAAAAGCATTTGATTGAACAGCACCATGTTGGATCTAGTCCACCAGAATAAAAGCAGTTTGGGGCTGTAGTGTCTTGTTAAACACATTGTAAATGGTTTTGACAAGAAGCCTGGTTGAATCCAACCACTTCTGGACAGCCGGCATGTCAGAGCATTTCCAAGTGAGATGTATCATCCTGTCCTGGACTGATAGCTTTGGATAATCCTCTAATCCAAGTGATTGCTTAAATGTTGCAGCCTATTTAGTTTTGCTCAGTCCAGGATGACTTGCTGCTGGAGAGCTCAGGGTGAATTTTTTTTTGAATAAAAAAAGAACTGCAGCTGAATAAATGAATTTAACTCCAGCTGTCTAGGGTCCAGGCTGGACTTACGGATGTCGTAACCTAATGCTGTTAGAGACGGCTCCTGAGCGCTGTTGTTCCTCTGACTTCTGGGATTTTTGCTGAGGCTGTCAAAGAGAAGGTGACTTGAAGAAGGCAGTGTCAGTTTTGTTCTGAGGACACTGAAGCTTTTGCTTGTCCTTGTGTCTGACAGGAGTAGCCTCTAGTCATGGACTACTTGCCCTCCGCATATACCTGTCTTGTGCTCCCACTGCCATTGCTGCTGCCTTACCATGGGGCCAGATGGCATCCTGTGCTCTATAGAGACATGCAGTAGCCAAAGAACAATAGAGAAGAGTTTTCCTTTAGCTGTCTGAGTGGTGGTAGAGCAAAGTGGTTTGCAGTCTTGAACTGCAAAAAATTGGTAAGTGGAAAGGCCTGCTTGGAGGATGCTGTGGAGTAGAGGATTTCAACTAAGAAGGAAGGCTGTCCAGTTATTGCCTGTGAAACAGTGTCACATCAGGATTGTTGATTTTGCCCTTCTTTTGGGGTTTGTGGAGAAAGTCAGGCACCGGGGCAATGCTTCAGAGTCCCAGTCTGCATCTCGGCCTCTGCTCCCACCAGCAGGACGGAATTGGGGGTGACGTTCCCTGCACCTGGGCTGGGCTGGTGTGCCAGCACTGCTGGCAGCCGAGCAGAGCCCTGTCCTGGGGAGAGCCAGAGCCCACCTGTACCTCGAGTAGCTGGAGCCTGCTCTTCCTTCTGTCTGAGCTTTTGGGTGGCTACATGCTTTTTTAATCCCTTCTGTTGTTGGCCAAGGAAAGTTACTGCTTGGGCTCGCAAGTGAGAATGCTGAGAAACAAAAGATACATTGCTCTCACTTCCCCCTCCCCTTTTCCTGACTCCACTCTTTATTGTTCTGAGAATGGAGAGATTCCTTCCCCCCTCCTGCAAGAATCACAACCATTTTTTGTTTTGTTTGTCTTTTCCAGATCAATTTTGTAGCCTGTCAACTGTTTGCACTTTTGGCTGCGTTTTGGTTTCGTATTTACTTGGGTCCCAGTCATGCCAGCTCTGCTGTTCGCCATGCATTTGCCACCCTCTTTGGAATATACTTCGCTGTCTTCTGCTTTGGGTGGTGAGTATTTAGTCACCATGTAGACAAGGCTTGGGTAAAAATATTTTTAAACTTCATATCAGCTTTTCTGGATTACATCTTTTTAGTCTGAAGGCACTTCCTATGTTATCCTAAAAAAAAAAAAAAAAAAGAATTCCTAACTAGCATAACCATCCCAAACCCTCAAAGTAAAATGAACCATGAGAGTATTTGTAAGTGAAGTATTTAATCTGTGATGTTTGTTCTGGAAGTTAAAGCCACACCAGTCTGCTGTGAAGATACCTCTTTTGGAAAAGATGCATCTAGTTTGAACGTGCACTTTGAGCTAGGCTGCTCTTTCTCTGAATGAAACTCATTGACAATACCTTGTCAGTAAGTATTAAACTATGTAGGATATTCAGGCTACAAAGATGTTATTGTGCTAATCCATGTTTACTGAAACCCTGATATGACATCGCATTTATGTCATTTGCATGGAAAAATATTCCCTCACTCTGAACTGCCAGCCCTTGCAGGTCACATAGAAATTATCTAAATACTCACTTTATTGTCTTTAAGGTATTCCATTCATCTTTTTGTCCTGGTGATGATGAACTATGGTATTATGAATATGGCAAGTATTCCCAACGTCCACAGGTGAGCTGATGTGGCTGCAAGTCTGGAGCTGCCCCTCTGACTACTTCTCTCCTTTCATAAAGAAGCATGACGGTTTTTTAGGACTACCTTCTCTTCTTTCCTGCCTTTCTCTCCCAGTTACTTGCAGGAGCTTTGTTCGTTCAGTTACAGAAGCAGCTGTAATCTCCATTTGTGGTCCCTACAAAATTGCTGGCCTCAAAAGTTGGCTTTTGTAGGCTTAATAATTTATGCCCAAACCTCTGGTTTCTTAAGCATAATGAAGTCATATTCTCCTTGGTCTTCGGTCCTTGAGGATCGCTTTTGATAATCCTTTTTAATGTGTTTTCCCCCTTGCTGTTTGGCCTTTAGGTATTTTCCACTTATTCTTGAGTTAAGTAGTTCAAATAAGGTCACTGTGGCAGCTTAACTTAGTGATCCACAAAATGAAGTCTTGCATTTGGTACTTGGCTTTGAGCTTGAAAAAGTAGAAAGTACCAGAAATGTCATTGCTTTGAAGCAGATGCTTACGGCATCATCATGAGGAGTTCTTGACCATTGGATCTTTCTTTTCCCTATACAAAAGTCTCAGAGGAAGGAAGACACCTAAGACTCCTAATGTGCTTTATCAAACAAGTGCCTTCCTGGCCAAAAGACAAAAAGCACTTTCATATGAAAATGAAAACTACATGGTAGTTATATCTGCTTCTTTCACTGAATAAGAGGAAGTTCATGTGGAAGAACTACTCTGCTCAGTCACTGAGCCTTCTCATGTGGATACCATACTCTCTGTTAGGGTTCGGTGCGTGGGAGTTTTTAAAATTGTGCAGGTGGAGTTGTTTGCTTCCCATCAATCTGCTCAAATAGGAATTTTTAGTTGTAAAACTGCTACTTTATAGGAGGCTAGAAGGACGAGCTGGTAGTTCTTCCCACTTCTTTACTTTTGTGTTGGCCTCCGTAAGAGCATGTGGTTAATACTGTGGTTTGGTTTGGGTGTGTTGCAGGTGATTTCTGTCTCTACACTATGTGGCTGTTTCTGTAGCTGCTGCTGAATGCTCACATGCGCATCAGTCTGGGCTGGGGAATGGAAACCCTTTCTTGGCTTGTCTTCAGGGCCAGGGCTGTCTGAGGATCTGATGCTCGGATAATCATCTCCCCATCTTCTTTAGCTCTTCCTGAGGCAACCCCTCTCTAATGTCCAAATGGGAACCATCATTTATGGTTTCTCTAGGATTGTTTAGAGATGTGAACCATAAACAACAGGCCTGTCTATAGCAGTCACTAGCATTTTGCACCAGCAATATAGGTATTAATCAAGGAGGTTTTTTCCACCCCTTCACAGAGTGCAAAGCCCAGAAATCCAGAGGTAATAAGTTAAAAAAAAAAAAAGTAATTGGACAATGTTTATGAAAGAAATGCCATCCAGAGACAAGAAGGAAAAGGTGCTAAAAATGTGTATTACTTGTCTCCAGGTCATTGTCCCTGCCCATCATTTGGGGGAAATGCAGGAGTTACTGGTCGTAGATCAGAGGAACCAAGTCTACAGAGGGAATCATCCAATACTTTATTATGTTTTCCTGGACAAGTTGAGGTGGTGGTAGGGAAATGGGTACAGTTTCAACAGGAAACCCCCTCACTCTTACTGATTAGCCAATTACTCACAATGGGAAAAATAGCTGTATACTGCAACACAAATTAAGCCAGTTCATATAATGTCGCCCACTGCTGCAAGATAGTTATGTGTTGATTAGAGTCAATGTGAAATAGCAATCCAAAATGCTGATAGACCTTAGGAGAGCTGGGAGGATTGGGTTGGGACTTTTCTAGTGTATTTCACTAGCCATAGCAGTGTGATTCAAGGTATATCCACATTATTAATCTGGGCAGAATAACAAACTGCTTGAGAGTAAGCTTGAAAAATGCCAGTTCAAGGGCTGGACCTGTTCATACAGAGGGCCTGTAAGAGCACTGGATCCTTCATAGTGGGGCTCCAAGACTTGGCTTTTTTCCCCCCAAAACGCAAGTGGAAGTGAACAAATGAAATAAAGAAATTACATAGTTTAACTTGCATGCTCCTTTCCATGGTTATTTTCTGCTAGTTTGCTCTCTGGTGAGGCTACCAGCCTTCAAGGCCTATAAATGGACAAACTAATCCAGCATCAGAAATGCTCCCAGCTGCAGCAGCGATTCAGTATATCTCTCCCTGCTCACCCCCCTTTCAATCTAGGTGCTTTACGCTTAAGCATTGAGGCTTATTTTAGATGCTTCATCCCATCTGTCACAGTTACATGTCTGAGCTGGGTGACTTGCCTTTGGAGGGATGCTTGCCGTTCTCCCTGGATGAGAGGGAGCCCAAAGATCTCACTAAGGCTGGACTGGATGCCTGACTGAGATAAAATAAGATTAATTCTGCTCTGACTCTCCTGAAGAAGCTGTCATGTTCCTTCAGCCTGCCTTTCATCCAGCTGTTTGCTGTGGGCCATGTGATCTGCAGGTTGCCTTACAATCCATCACTGTCATTTGCACTGCAGTTTATTAGTCCCCAGGGAGGAAAAACTCATTTCTTTTAAAGCCAGCCATGATTTGACAAAGGCCTGGCTCGTTTTCAGTCATCTGGTGACTGTTCCGCTTGTTTGATTTCACCTTTAGATCCCCACCATAATCAATCCTCCCATAGGTCTGGGGGGACCCCACTTGGCAGTGTGTGCTACCAGCCTGCCTGACCTCCCATGGCTTAGCTCTGCTGGGTGTGCAGTCTCGTTCCTCTGTAGATCTTTGCATCTTCTCCTCCACGTGACTGTCTTCTCCTGATGCAGGGGACACCAGTAGACCTGGTCCTGGCCTGTCCATGTGATGCGTTTCATTCTGGTGTCCCAGCTCTCTGTTGCACTGTCTAGTTTGCTTAATTTGTCAGTATTGTTTCCAAATATCCATCTGCTTCTTACCTCCCCAGTAGCCTCTTTCTTGCTTGGGTAAATACAGGGAGAAGTTAGTTGTAGGAAAGGCTGCATCTGCCCCACCTAGATGCTGCAACGCCTCCAGTCCTCAGACCGTTCAACTCTTAAGATAGAAGGAGTCATGCTACTGTCCTGCGTAACATAATTTTGTGGTCATCTTGAAAAACAGAGAGTGAATTTGTCAAGCTCTGCTTAAGGAATGCTTCTTCTGGAAAGGGGCATCTTTCAGTATTTAGAACTGAAAACATTAGACTATGTGTAATTATCTGCCTTTGTACAAAATCAGAAGAGAGAAAGTATCTTAAAGTTGAAATATGTTAGTTTCTGGTAGATCTGGGGAGTTGTACATGTAAATAAAGAACATTTACAGATAGAAGAGGCAATGGATAACTTCAGCGACAGTATCATCTGGTTTCAAATACTTGAGTCAGACAGAAATTTTCAAAATAATGTGTGAGGGTGGGAAACTAAATTCCCAACTTGAAGTGATTCTATTTTTTCTTTTCTTTTTTCCCACCCCCAGTGTGAGGAGACACCTCTGTAATGTTTTAGCTGGGTACACAAAACCATTAGTCCTCTTTGAAAATTTCTGCCAGATCTTGTAACATAGCTTCAGACTTGTTAACAACCTAATTTGCAAAATCAAACTCTACTCCTAAACAAGCCCAAACCCAATTTGAGTGATTCTAGTTCTTATTGATATTTGTGTTGGTAACTACGTGTTCTGTATGTTATGTTTTTAGGTACTCCTTTGTCGTAGCTATGGGATACCTCACGTTGTGCCACATAAGCCGAATATACATATTTCATTATGGTATTCTTACTACAGATTTTTCCGGGTGAGTGAGTCTGCAAGCTGGGTCCTGTGTCAATTAGTATTAGTTAAATTTAATACATTTTAAGAATAATTTTAATGTTATCTGGGGAGTGCCTGCAATTTTGTTTCCCTTAAGCTTTTTCTAAGACTTTTTTTTTTTTTTTAAGGAAGGAATAAACACTGTGATTTTTGCATTGCTTCATTGTTTCTCCTGTTTTCTTGCTAGGCACTATCTAGTTAGGAAGGTAGAGCTTGGTTAGCTAGACTTCCACCTAGAGCAGCCTGGGAGGATAAGTCTGCACAGTCGCTCGCTGGAGCTGGAGGAGCGCTTATAGCCCTGGCAAGCAGCACGGCTGGTGCCCTGGTCCCTGGTGGTCTGCCCTGAGAGGTGGGGTGGGCTGCTCTCCTCCCACTTTCCTAGGCACAGCTGTCGGCTCCGGGTCTTCCCCATTCTGATTTATCTTGATGCCCCAACTGGGAAGGTGTTTCCCACCCCAGGCACTCCAGCAGGCGGGAGGGGAGGGCTTTGGCAGAGGGCGAGTGGTGGGGGGAGCTGGGAGGTGGGTGGGCAGGTGCGTAACCCGGACAGAGAGACACGAGATCAGCTTTCGCTCTCGGCGCCTGTCTTAGACGGGTGCTCTCATGGGGGCAGGTTGTGGCTGCTGTTTAAATAGCACAACTTTTTATATGCCATGCATTTCTGTGGAACAGTGTTCATATACACTGTAGTCTCTGTTTGATTTCACTGAAGCAGTAGAGGATGCTTTGCAAAAATATAGACAGCTAACCCTATACATTTTGTTTATGAGAGGAAAGTATACTTTTGCATGATTTTAAAAGTGTGCTAATCCGTATTCCACTTGTTTAATTGAATGTCTTGAATACAGAGTAATTAGTAACGTACTATGAAAAACCTCTGTAAACTGGCACAGTAAGTTACAGATGCCTCTTCCAAGCCTCTGTCTTCTTACGGGCAACTGGAGTTTTTTGCTGTCTGTGTGCATGTGTGTCTGTGTGAGGTGGTAGTGGGTTGAAGCATTTAATTAAATTGTGGGGGGGAACTTCTGAGATTTTGGAGTTTTTTTTATTAGAGGAGGAGACAGAAATGATAACTTATACATTTAGAGAAATTTAGTTCTATAATTTTTTCTGCGGTTCTTTTAATACACAAAAGCATGTCCTGAAAGAGCATGACATACCAAGAAGCCTATAAATGGGATTGGAATGCTATAGCTCTGTGTGTGTATGAGACAGAGAAATACAAGAGAGCATGTTTTTCTGAATAGTGCGTTCAGAAATGCACTGTGAGGCGTATTAGCTGTCCTCCTCTGAAGAAATTTAATAAAGATCCAGTTGAGAGTGGGGGTGGAAGAGGAGGAATGGTGGTTGTTTATACTATAGACTAGGTAACATTTTCTTCTCTCGTGATGAAAAGGGAGCTACTTTTATCTAATGATGAGCTTGAGGATAATAATGGTACTGAAAGAATAATACCTGAACTTACTCTGTTATTTGATTTTGTCCTGATGCTTCAAGGTATAAACCAATTCCTAAACTTCAGTCAAACATAAAACTGCAAAGTGATAAACAACTGGAAAATGTAGTATAGATACGAACTATATCTTCATGGTATATTTTAAAAACTAAGAATAAACAAAAATATTGTAGCGGTATTAATAAAAATTTGCAATCCAAAGTGCTCAAACCCAGGTCAGCCTCATAAATCTGTCTTAAAACCTGTTTTCCTCAGCTGTAAATTAATATGTGCCCACTGAGGCTTTATGCACATACCTAAACAGATGTGATGACCCAGAGAGACAAAATATACCCCCTGACCACCGTTTTACCATGTATGAGCAGCAACTGAACCTTCTCTTGCTTGTTCTCCCATGTTTGATGGTTCCACATCTGTTGCATTTGGTAATAGGGAAGCATTCAAACAGGCTCCTGGCTGGAAGGATGGCCTTAAAGTTCTCCCTCAGGACTTCAGAAACAACAGAGACAGAATCCGTGGAGCGATGCCCATCTCCCTCCAGCCTCCCACCCTTTTGGACGAATGTGGCTGGTGACATACACTGAGAAGGCAAAACACTGGATTTAAGGGAATTTTTAAGAGGGAACAAAAACCTTGTCATCTGCTGACTTGTATGTGAGGTCTCAGTATCTCGTAAGTCTCTGGTGATATCTGATTGCAAGGAGGAAGTTTTAATCCACATCAAATAGGCACGTAGCCAGTTCTAGTGCCATCAGCTTTCCAATGTCAGTTCCCTAAAGTGACAAGCCAGATGTTAAACGAGTGTTTCCCAATGTCGGTGCTGAAAGCTGGCGTACCTCATTTGCTCTCTTGACCTGCTTTGTGCACTTAACTATTTGCATGCATAACCCTTTTGATGTGTGCTTGCAAATGTATTTTTTTGGTTCTTTAGTAGTAGTTGGTTGTGCTATTTCTTTGGAGTCCCCCCCCATTTTGAGAACACAGCTTGTAAAATGCAGGTAGGGATGAACGGAGAACAAGGTAACTATTGAGTCATGTCTTAAGTAAACTGGAAAATCAAACTATGACTCACCACTTCAAGGTTAAGAAGTAAGGAAACTTGTTCTCTACTGATGACTAGTTAATTCTTCTAACTCATGCAAAGGGTAGGTTTGGTCACTGACTCCCACAATCAAAACGGTACTCAAGCTGCTTGCAGCAATTTCTTGATTTAAGTGTGTTTCATGTATTGCATAGTACTTAGGTGAAAAGTGCATTTTTTTTTAAACTATGTGCCAGATTTTAATGAAAACCAGTTCCAGTTTGCTACACTTTAATTTTAATTACTTTTTAAAAAATACATATATATTTTATCCAGGTTCTTTCACTTATATTATTTCACAAAGATGTGGTGACATAATTTAGGAATTTTCTGCTGACTGCTTTCTCAAAGAAAACTATTCATTTTTGAACACTAATTGTAGAATAACTGAATGCTGTGCTCCCCTCTTAATTCAAATCAGTCTTTGAGAGAAACATGCATATTTTATTTTGCTTGGTTTGCCATGGTGTTTATACATTGTACCTAGGAATACTAAATCCTAACTCTTTCTCTCTCTTTTTCTCTCTCTTATTTCTTCTTTATGCTAAGAGGATTATGCTGGTAAGTTGCCTGGTTTCTATACAACTTTATAAAAATGGTAATACTAACATACAGTTTGGGTTTTTTTCTTTGTATCACAGGCTCAGACCGAGTATAGTAATATTATGGCTTTAGAGAGAAATTAGTTTAAAATAAATCAAGGGATCTTGATTGGGATTTTTGGAAACTAGTAATAGATATGGTTTCAATCTAGCAAGCTACATGAACAAATGCCATATGCATATGATCATTTGGACAGAATTCAGAGGAGCTCCTCAACCATACGAAGTTGTTTCTGCTTTAATCCTTTGCTTGACCCTAGCGCTTTTTGGTTTCCTCTTTGAATTCTTGCAGTGTCTGAGCAAAATTTCCTAATATTGCATCTCATTTGGTGAATGTCAGGGAACAATGTGCACATGTGAGTTTCTTGGTGCCATTCCTTACAGAAAAGAAAGTCAGTTTGTGACAGTTACCACACACACTGGGATTGCTTTCAATCTTCTGTTGGTATTGGAGAGACCAGAGCTGAATTATCAGGGAGACTCGAGTAGTTTTCCTCCTTACAGATGTCAAATCTGTATCTCTTACGTGAGTGTTTTGGTGGATGTCACTCTCCAGAAGGAATGGACATCTTTACGTGTTTGCTCTATCCCAAATGCAGAACAGCAGCAGCATTCTCAGCAAACTGCTTAGAAAGGGGTGGTCATTGAAAGAGCCCTCTCGAAAAGCCATGTAAGCAGATACTTTAGTAACAAGTGTCACTACAGGCAGTGAATTTTTGTCGGGTGGTTAGTGCTTTGTTGCTGTTTTTTCCTCTCTCAGTGGCTTAGTGTCAACCACGAAAGAAAGGAACAAAGGTACAACAGCCGCTTTTTACAAAGGAAATACATTTGCTGATGGAAACAAACATAGATATACTCTGTTACCATGTTGAAACACAATGCAGAAATACTAACTGGTCCTGCGAGTTCAGTTGGTTATTTTTCTTTTCTTGTTTTTTAAATGTATGGAGTGCAATGTGTTGCCTGCCTGTTCCAGCTGCTCTGGGTAGCTCGGGTCGGCAGCAAGTCCCCCGAGGCAGTGCTGCAGCGCACGTGCAGGGGGAGCAAGGGGAGGTCAGTCGGTTTTCCGTGGCCGCTCGCTGCTTGGCTGTTCTGCTGGGCATTTGTCCGCTTGAAAATGACTGAGATCACTTACCGTTGGTTACACAGAAGCCCTGCAAGAGCTGCAATACGGGAATTAGCCAAAATTCAAGCAGGCAGTCAGTACTAGAGAGCTCCACATACCTAGTGCATCCTGCGACACTTCTCCAGACGTAAATACTCTTTTAAGTGAAATGCTTCTATCATGAAGGCGTAAGAAACATTCTTTGGGAGCTTGCACCAGAAAAACACATGAAGCAAATTGGAAGTTGCTTTGAGTGCGTGAGCGTGTTTAGTGAAATATTTTTCCTCTATGTGCCGAAAGCAGAAGTAAGAGCCCGTTGCCAGTGAAGCCGTTGTGGCGTCTCTGGCTCGGCGATCCCCTCGGCAGCACGCTTAATGTCGTAGCAGGGTGTGACTGTGTGAACTTCTCGTCATGGCTTCAGGGCTAAAGAGATAAACCTGAAATAAATGTTTGCTGTTTTGGAGCCTTGTCTACAGTGAGCCTTTTGACTCCACCTCCTCTTCTAGTGAAATCAGGTCAGTGGAAACTATTTCTAGTGAGCGTGTGCCAGATTCCTGCATGGGATTACCTAAGGTCAGGCAGACTCTGCTTGATAAACGTCTTTTCTCTCATCAGCATCGAAGCTTGCTCAGTGCAGAAGCCAGCCTGTGATACGGGGGGGATCCCCACAGCAGGCTACAACCGATGCTAACATCTTTAGTTCCACTGGCCTGTGCTTCTGGGCAAAGTTATTATGTGGGGGCAAGCCATGTTTAAAAATGACATTAACTGGTATGTTTTTATTTGGAAAGTTTAATTAGGGGGGTAAAACCCTCTGTTGAGCATTCTCTGTAAACCATTACATGCTTAAAGGTCTTGTGTTATTTTTTCAAGGCATCTAACGTAAGGTAAAGACAGTTTTGGTGTTTTTTTTTTTAATTTGTTGAAATTTCCTATTTCATACTGACTCCCTGGGGTAATTTCTTGATTTTTTTTTTTTTTTTTTTTAGTTAAAAGTTGGCCACTATGGTTTGTGTGTAGGAGGTACAATGCAGCTACAACCTGAGATTAAACTCTTAGCTAATATATAAAACATAGGGGGGGTCGGGAAATCACACCACAGGTAAATCTAGTTCTGTACTTCTGTGCTAGTTTGTAACTGTAGTGGATGTAGAGGATATAGAATCATAGCACTTAGCGTGTAGCTGCAAAGCAATTGGAAGGTGTTCAAATATGATTGAGTTCAAGTCATTTAGGCTTCTTAAATATGTGTTTTATTTCCAATGTCCTGTTTCTAGGGGTAGATCTTCATGCTTCATCTGTAAATGCAAGTATAGTAGGTAGATTTTCTTTTTAAATTCAACCTAATAATTTGCCCCACTCGCAACGACCTGTGCATCTCTCAAAATTTGGGAGAAAGAAAGATTGTTGGAAGTTTTACAGCTTTGTTAACTCCCCTTCTTGTTTGTAGCACTTCTGGCTTTTTCCAGAAGAGTCTAAAGTTTAAAATATTATCATGTCAGAAACAGTTGACTATATGTGATATGATGCTGTATTTTACATATTAACTTGCTCAGTGTTTTATTGCTGTTTAAAATTAGAGGTTACGTGAAAGGCTGAACAGAAATGACAATTCAATACTCTGGTATTGCCAAGTTTTAATAATCAAAACTCACATGTGTGTTTAGGAAATGATTATATTTTTTCCCCTAAATTAAATGTATTTTTCTTATCTAGTTTTTAATATTGATTCAGGACTTGTGTCCACATGCATTGTTCTGGAAATATGGGGGAAAGGACTGTTTTTCATTCTGAAGAAACAAAACCAGTCTTAGACTTGCTCTATGTGTGTGTTTGTGATGAGGAGAGATCGGTGAGTCCCCAGGGAGGAGTGGGACAGGTATGAGTGTGCAGAAGGTGGGGGGCCCCCACACCCCAAAGGGGTGCCAGAAGATGACAGAGCTCCAGCACTGCTATTGCTTTTTTGTGCTCTGCCCTTTCCTGCAGTGAAAGCCTGGTCCCCTAGTGAGATCAAGTCAGTGGGGGAATGGTAGATGGGTGAGGGAGGAGGAAGATGCTCCCTGTTCACCTGAAACCTTGCTTACCCTTTGTGTGAAGCATTTAATGATATCTGATACTGATCTTGTGAAAGATTTAGAGGGTGTCATCCTATTGCCACTGTAGAGACAGTTTGCACCTTCCCAAGTGGGGTATAGAACAGGTATGTAGACATGTAATACGATGATGGCAGGAGAGAGAAGTGGAGGTATCTCAGATGCACTTTGTGGGTCTCCCTCCCACCCAAGGTGTCAGCAGCATCACTTTTGTGCTCGCTTGTCTCCTCTGGAGCTGGGATTTGAGGGAGGTAGACTGTCTATCTTTTCTGATTTAAGTGCAGGCTGACTTGTTCTGCAGGGTTACAATGAGGCGGTGAATTCCTAATATAGATGAAGACAACCTCTCTCTTCTCTGTGTTTATACATTGTATGACTTCAGCGCAGACTGCACTTCTGCTTCCCTCGGTTATCAGCACATCAGGATTGTTTGCATTTTGGTTCTCTGTGGCTTATGGTGGGGGCCCAATTTTCTAAGACAAGTGTCTAAATTTAGGCACTTAAAGGCATACGGTTTTGGCTCTGAGCCTGAGGTTTAAAGTTACCCGCTTCAATACTGGCATAAAGGGCTTGCCATAAGAAACATATGCAACGAATTGAACCAATTTGAAACAAGTGTTAGTGTTCACCCATAAAGCTAAAAGGTCAAGCACTGACAAAATAAAAATCTGTGTTTATTGCAGTAGAACTGCTGGTTCACTGACAGCCTCTGTCTCTCTTAAGGATTAAAAAAATCTTTTTCTATACTTAAAGGATTGGGATTTATGTATCTTTGAAAGCAAAGTTAAATTTTGTAAATGGAAAAATCTACTTTGAGAAATAGGATGTTGAAGATAATGGTGAAAACAGCTTATAAAAAAATTTTCTTGAAAGATGAATGGGAATAAAAATTAGAATGACTATTTCACAATATTGGAGTTGTCTGGAAGGTGAGAAGTCATTGCTGAATTCGTCCATTCCTTAGCTGCAATCAGTGGTCTAGGTGACCCAAGGAAAGCTGCTGTACAAACCCTTGTGTTACGGTTGTATTCCAGATCTGTGTATATTTAAGCTTGTTCTGGATTTTATGTGCAAGCTTTTTTACTGACATTTCAAGTAGAGACTGCTGAAATGATGAAAATAGTTTCTGATTAAGAAATTGGCTGATACTGCATGTTCTCTGTTTTTGGGTAGAAAATGCAAATTACTCTACCAACGCAGAATTACATGTGGACTCCTGAAAAAGATCAGCCATATTTAGTATTAAGAAAAAAAAAAGACCACTTACAATGAAAGAATGTCTTTTTCCGGTATTCTTGTGTTTACCATGCTCAGCATATTAATTATATTGAAAATCAGTTTGATTTATCATAGTGTGATAATCAGATTGCAAACAGTTTATCTTAGCCATTGGGTTTATATTTGATTGTAACCAGTAGGTCAGTTTAGTCGAGGATGATTCAGAATCTCTTGAAAATCTCTGCAGAACGTGAATATTTGACTGTTGTTTTAGACAAAGATATCATTGAATGTAACTTTCACTTTTTTTTTCTTACCTTGAGAAATCGTTGGGGAAAATACAATGCTCGAACTAAAAAAAAGCCCTCAGCTTTTTTGCTTTCATTGAATTCCAGAAAATACATTACAATATTTAAAATGAATGGCCATAATATTTGGAGTAATCATCTATGTCTCTTTAAAAAGTTCCATATACCAGTCAAACTCTGTAAATAGCATGTACACAAACTCAGGTTTTAATTTCCGTGTTGAAGACATCATTTGTGTTCAAGCAGAAACCTCTGTACAGTTTACGTTGATAATTTATCACCAAATCGAGAAACAATCCATTGTATTAATCCTCAGCGAAGACAAACCTCTTCGGTGGAACTGTTTTTACATATAATCATCACAATTAATGCTTTTGAAATAATGATGTGTCCTCATCACCCATTGCAACCTCCTGCCTATTGCGGTTGTGAAGGTCTCGTGGATGGTGTGAGATCCGGGCACCCTGTGCTGGTGTCCCCAGTGGCAGAGAGATGGGAAGAGGCAGTGGTAGCAGGTCCTCGTCCCTCGCTTTGCCTGCCATGGGTCCTTCCAGATTACAGGTGTTCATGCCGGGTTTTTTGTTTAGGGCTCCACAGCCCTTAGAAGCTGTATATGGATCACAGTTAGCCCTAGAGCCTCTGCCTATGAGGGACTGGTTGGTTGTCCTCCCATCTTTCTTCTTACATACCTCTGAATGCTCCTGGCTTTGTCCTTTACCTTCATGGGGACCAGCTCCTGATGCCACCAAGATGAGTTTTGCCTTTTTTCTGTTCCTTAGCTTCAGCAGCTCACATGTGCCTACAGTGCTGAGAAGCTCTGTAAAGCTGGGTACGGGAAGTATAAGCAGCCCCATTGAATGTAGTGGCTATTCCTGCGCTGCTTGTTTGGTTGGCCCCAAAGCTGCTGGGTTGTTGTAGCCTATAAGTGTGGCTCAGGTACAGCTAGCTCATGTTTTTGGGAGGCTCCAGATCTCGCATGCCCAAACACTCCCAGTTGGATAGTACATCTTGGACAGGCTGTCCACAAGGCAGTCGCATGGCCAAGAAGCAAGTGGGAAACTGCTGTGCTAACAGCTATTCTGGTATTAGCATGTAGTCCTAATTGTAGTCCCCACTATTCATGTGGGGAAATAAGCATCTGTATCTGCAGAGTCAACACTTTTTTAGGGCACTGAAGAGACAGACAATAGGAGAGTAGCAGTAAGAAGAGCCAGAGTTATGTTACAGCAGCATTGTTGTATTCTAGTGTTGCATCGTACAGAGCTTGAATTTGGTCTTTGCCTGAAAGGAAGCCCAGTGGACTGCAGAAGCTGGTATTTCCTAGTGGTGCGATTTCTTCTGAATTACAGTTTGCACTGCTGCAGGATGGGGAGACATAAAATAAGGCTTTGCGCGCACTTAGCAATTAAAAATTCCAGTGCAAGTTACTGTGGGGTTGTTTTGAACCCAGGCAATTTTCTTATGCCTGAGTTCCTCCTTCAGTTTTAATTGGATGTTTTCCACTTGTTGCTAATACAGTTATGCCTTTTAAAGGCATAAAGGCATTCAGTAAGAAAGTTGAAAATAATTTGTATTACAAGACATCTAACTGTTGTTTCTGTCTTTGTTATAGTCCACTGATGATAATTACACAGAAGATCACAACTCTTGCATGCCAGTTACATGATGGTAAGAAAAGGAATCTTTTCCCATGGCCTGAAGACAGCCTTTTTATTCCAGCACAATCTGTGATTGAGTTACGGAGTGGATGAATGTAGTTCAGCAAGTTGCTCCAAATGAAGAAGAAAAATGCTTTGTGGAGGAAAACGAGAAACTTCAAGTTTTGATCAGTTCTCTAGGATCAAACTGTCTTTGCAGTAACGAAGACAACTGTTTTCCCCCTTGGGGGCTCTGCTTCCTTGGGGCCCAATTTGGATTTTACTTAGTACTAGTGTCTGCTGTTTAGATGCTACAGTGCATCTCCATTAAGCTCTCTGAAGCTGTTCTTGATTCTCAAAAATCAAGAGTTGTGTTTGATACATAGGTTTGATACATGTTAATGTAGCAAAAATGTGCTATCACTGATATATTCAGTGATAATATACTCCATGAGTTGCGAGAGATGGAATTCAATAGCTTTTTCCCAGTGCAGGGAGAAGCGCAGTTGCAAGCAAGATAACGTTGTCTTCAGTCTTGTGCTGTGCTGTGACAAAGAGCACTATTATTTCCTAATAAAATGCCTGTCTAGTACAGTGCAAAGACTAGAAATGTCAGTTGTTATCAGTACTGTTATTGCTTGTCTACTGATGTTGCAGTGTGAATTTCTGATGGTCTGAGGCCCATTGCATTCTAAGCTGTGGGTGACTAAATAAGTAGCCTGCTATAAAGTTGTTATGATCTAGGATTTAGGTGATGGCCACACCACAGACTGCAGGGTCTGGCATTGTTCGCAAGCCAAGTTTACACAAGTGGGTCTAATGCTTTTAGCTGGCTATAATGGGTGCAGCTTGAAGCTCGGCTAATTGACCTCGTCATTGACATTCATGTTGCTGAGGCTTCTATGCTTCTGTTACTTAAGCTAGCCAGCTCAGATATCGCTGCGTGCCGCGGTGTGCAGCCTAGGTGCGCATCTAGAATATTGAAGGTAAATGAACAGACAGAAAGGAAAAGATAACAGCAGAGGCAGGAACATTTTCAGCAAAACAGGAATCCTACAGATTAATGATGGTGGAAAAGGCTCATTACACTGTGAACATCCATATATGGAGCAGTTGATCAAATGGAGGCAGCTTGCAGTTCAAGCGTTAGTGACAAATCTCTATTTGTAAAAATTTAACGCAGCTGCCCATAAATGGAAACAGACAAACAAAATACCCAGCCCTTAAGTAATTACGTGCTTAATTGTTTCCCTGAAACTCATGCCCTCCCAGTATTTACAAACTGAAATAGTGGAGAGAGAATGGAAATGAACAGCTTATCAACAGTCTTTTTAGGAAATGGGTCTTGTTTGTGTATCAGTAATTATGGCCAGTAGGTTTAGAACAGTAGTGTTAATTGATGCCAAGCCCCTGATCTTGTGAAGATGTATATATGCGTGCTCAGCATCAAGCGCTGCGACTCATCCCATCGTGAGTTGTTCTGCTGAAGCCAGTGGGATTCCTCGGAGTATGTGCAGCTAAAGCTTCAGAGTGAAGATTTTGAGATATTTGCGATGAGCAACATCTGTTTGTGCACTGGCCATCATACAAGATTTTTCCATAGTTTTCCTGGGACAGCAAGTCGGTGCTCTACCTCTGGCCCCCAAGGTCTCATGCACTCAACAGGAGATCACCCTTCCAGTCTGGACCTTGTACAATTCCAGATTATTACTGATGTGTGTGCTTAGGCTTGCTCCAGCAAGGCAGCCAAGCTGCTCGTTCACACCAGTGGAGCTTCTGTTTTCTGAGAGCCTGTTTCTCTTCCACTGCCCACTCCTCCTGCTGTGAAATGCTCCATTTCTCACCAAGGAGCCAGCGGGAGGCTTGTGCTTGAATGAGCCAGCAGCTTCTGGGAACAGAGGTTTTTCCAACCCAGGACTGTTAGTAGGGGCTGCGGGGGGTCGCTGCCAGTTAGTGGCATTGCGAGTTGCATTGTGTGTGGGAATACTATGGCTGCTCTTCTGAAAGTGTAGCAAGGGTGAGAAAGGGGGAAAGAGGTAAGAAACTGGGTAAAGAGGTAGGGTAGAACATGAATGTACTTGACCTAAAATTTAGGAATTGAGCTGTATTACAACTGCCTGTGACAAAGAAATCTTGAAGCTTGTGGCTTTAGAAAGTTATCTGTGGGATGCAAACGTAAGGCTTTGGGGATAGCTTTCACTGTTTGGCTTTTGGAAAGATCTAATGTGACTTTTCTTTCTCTCTAGGAATAGGGCGACAAGCTGAGGAACTCACTGCTGAGCAAAATCGGCTTGCTGTAAAGTAAGAATTTAATTCCCCTAGTGATTTGTGTTTAATTTCATCAAAACAAGTTTAGGGTTTGGGGGTTTTTTGTTCTGTTTTTTTTCCTCTGCAACGTCAGAACCAACTTAGTGGCCTGGCCATGAAAATGTTCCCTGCTTCTTTCTAGTCCGTGATAAGCCAAAAGTCCTACCTGTTTTTCAATTTGCTTGAGCAGTTTTGTTTTTGTAATGCTGATGTCAGTGCCCTCCTTACACAAACATAGATTCTCTGCTATATTCCTTATTTCTTCAATCCAGGACTTCTGCCTTTATCACCCTGTGCTGGTCAGTAAAGCACGAAAGTACTTGGCAACATCTCATTGACTTAAATGTATACTCCACATGCAAAAAAACTAGTCTTCATTGAATCAACTCTTTTATATTCAGGCTAAGACTGTACTATATGGACTTTTTGGCTATGTCTTTGTCCTATCTGTGATATGTTATTTTTCCAAGTAGGATACTCCTCCTCTGTCAGCAAACCACTGCATAGTAAAAATCCATTTTGGTTTGACTCTGATATTTCAAGCACTACTTTTCTTTGCCATAACTTTTGGACACTGAAATTTTATTTTTCCTATCTCCCTCCATAATGTTAGTACTCCTAGTCCTTCACATTATGTGACTAGTCTTCTCATTTTTCAGAGGGAGACAGCATGTTGATCATATGTTTGAGTGCCTTTTTTTTCTATTTTGTCTCTCAATACAAGTGCAGGATGCAGGTGATTTCCCCCCCCGCTTAAGAAGAATTAGTGTTACAGAATTAGTCTTAGAACCATAACTACTTTTCACCATGAAGCATTTGCTTAAGGCCAGGGAAATTATTTCCTTCATTTCCAAGGCAGAAGATTCAACCATCAGAAAATCTGCCCATGAGCTTCTAAAAGTAAGAAGGGAGTAATTTCTTGAAAAGCAAAAATCCTGTAGGGAGACTCATATAACTTTTGCTGTGACCCATAGCTTTGTGTCTATTTTTAAAGCTCACAACATAATGTTTAACTGCACTGGGCCCTTGTGACCATATGATTAATTTTAGTCAAATTCTCACCAAACAGGCTTTTTTTTCCTTGTACAGTAGATGAGCTCATAATAGAAAAGTACATGCCAATAGCTCAAGTGTCATTGTAGACAAGTCATAACTGAAGAGTTTTAAATCCCCTTTGGTAATACAGCCTTTTGTCTTCCCTCCTGTTCTTGGTCTGTTTTTGTTTCTCACTCATCCTCTGTACATTCCTTCGTGCATTACTCATGTCTCCCCACCCACCCATATGCAGAATCGAAGTTGAAACTAATGACTTTATTTTTAATCTTACTGTAGAGCTCAGAAGCCCAAATCACGGACTCGATTTTGCAGAACAGAAAGATGAACCTTACCCCAAATTGTTTGCTGCATCTTTCTGTGAAATGCTTTCACCAGAGAACGTATCATTCAGGCATTAACATCTACAATAACCAGCGGGGGGAATGCAGAAAATCCTGGCTAAGCTAACTGTTTATTCAAACTAATTCCACTTCAGAATAAAAGTAGGCAACAGCAAATGTTTAACTGTTGCTTAGTTTTTCTGCTAGAAATTTATGCTTTGGTCTGAAGGAATATTAAGTGGTTTTTGGCTTATGCATGTCCATCTGTGTCTTGGACAGGAAAGCCTTCACACACGGTGCCCTAGTTTCTGTTCTCATCCGGGGACTCCCCGTTTACTTGGATGGCGACTGTTAGGACATTTGTGTATCTCAGTGCAGAATTTAGATGTTGGTGTTTTCAGCCACATAAATAAAGCAAGCCCAACGATTTACAAATTACACTAGCGGTGGGAGGCCTGTGCATCTTTCTTTTCCATCCTACTGATCTGTAGCAAGGACAGTGGATCTTCTTTGTTTTACATCTAATGTAAAACCCCCCAAGGAACTTGTGGGATATGCACTTGCAAAATGGAAATAACAAACACGATGGACTCTCTTTGACTTCCATCTTCAACTGTCTTTTGATTTATGTGTTTTTTCCCCTTAGTTCCTTTTCCTGTTCATGATGCAATACAGGCAATTACTTCCTTTATTTGCACAGTAGGACAGAGTGCCTCTTCATTCTCTTCCTCTGTGTCTCACATCACACTTCCCATTTTTCAGAAGACTGAACTGAAGGGTGGGTGAGAGCTCCTCTCAGGCTGAGAGTCCTGGTCTTAAATGCTCCCTGCCCAGTGGTTTGCATAACAAGGCAAGGTACTGCATTGCACTGCTCGGTGAGACTTGCGTTACTCAGCTTGTGGTCTGCCAGCTCTTACTGGTCCCTGATATGCTGGACAGATGTCCAGAAACAATTACCAGCTTCTCACTCCTGGTACTGCTGGCCTGTTTAAAATGCACAAGTCAATTTGAGAGTGGGTATTTAAATTTATGACTGTTTTTAACTAAAATGTGTCTAGTAATAAGATTACAACTTTTCATATCAGTAGCATTCGTTCACCTGTAGCTTAAGCACTTCCACGTTACCCTTGTTCTGACTGCCATCTGCCAGACATCACCGACGACACAGACATCACTGGGATATAAGAGAGGCTGTGCTTCATCTTCTCCAAAACAGATATAGTGAGCTTTCAGCTGGGGGAACGGTGGTAGGAGAGAGTTGGGGATTGAGGCAGACCGTACAACAAAAAGCATTCGTGAAAGCCTTTGCTGTGTTTTACCTTGTTTTGTTGGGGTTTTTTTTTGTTTGTTTTTGTTTTGTTGTGTGTGGATGATTTTCACAGGACAAGACCTTCTTTACTGGAGTATTTAAGCTATCTCCTCAATTTTATGAGCATCATAGCTGGGCCTTGCAGCAATTATAAGGATTATATAGCCTTCATTGAAGGGAGGCATGTGCACATGAAACTATTAGAAGTGAACTGGAAGCAGAAGGGTTATGACAGACTTCCTGATCCTTCGCCAACTGTAAGTTTTAAAATGACAAAGATTTATTGCAAAGGGCAGGAGAGTACAGCTTTGTACATGATTCTTATAATTAGAAACTAAGAAGAAAAACCATTTTTGGATTATCTTCCCAGTAAACGTTACAGTGGTTTTCTTCTGTGAAGAGGCTGCTGTTTTTATCACAGGGTCAGGGGTGAAGGGGCTAGTGTCTTCCTCTTGAATTCCCCAAATGCGTTTGGCTTGCAAAATGGGTCATTGGTTAATGGGTGTCCTTTGTGCAGCGATGGGAACGGTCTGCAGGTTCTGACAATGATGAGTTGCAGCTCAGCTCCAGGCAGAAGAGGAAAGGTCAGGGAAAAAAAAAAGTCAAATCTCACCAGTAGTGCAGGGGATGGTAGAAGAACATGAATCATGGCTAATCAGAAACTGTAGCTTGTCCAGGTGCATTGCAAGAGAATCTCACACTTTAAGATGACTTGGAGATCATTTTTCACATACAATTAACACTGATTTTATTTTATTTTTTTTTAATATTACTTAAGACCTTATAAAATGACTTTCTTGTAAGGCAGGATAACATAGCATGAGAACCAGATTCCTCTCTCTTACCTTAAGGCAAGACTGAATGTGTAGCTTTGTGAGTGTGTGCAGAATGTCTCCTCTGGAATTGAGTATGTGCCTATACGTTCCTGATTCCTGTTGTGTATGGTTGTATTTCTACTGACTTCAGTGGTGTTACTTCTGATTTACATTAGTCTGACTGAGGTCAGAATAAGGCCTGTATTGTGTTAGATGGAAGTCAGCAGAGAATATTAAAATTTGCATTGTAACTATTTAAAGATAATTGCACGTTAATTTATTCCTGAATATAGAGAGTACATAAAAAGAGTACTTGGGATCAAAAAATGCATTGTTGTTTCAATAATATATTGCACTTCTATTAGTCTTTTGAGAATGTGAGTCAATTTTTACATGGTACCCAAGAGCCAGATTTAACTTTTTAATTATGACTGTATCAAGGAGAGTTTACTCCTGATGTGTGTTTGAAATCGGGCGTCTAACTACTGACATGATTGTCAATAGTGTTAGTATACAGAAAGCTAGGGAGCAGTAATAGAAAACAGTACGGCATAGCAGATACCCTATATCATGGGAAGGTATGCATGCTGTATAAGACAAACGGTTTTTGGACAAGTGATTTTTAGCAAGACCTCTGGATGGTAGCTGGGCAATAAGACCTACTATTGTATTGGATACTGATGGTTTTGGCTTCCAGGAGGAATCCAGTCTTTAGTTTCAGGAGATGACAGTCCATATAGGGAAGATTTCTCCTTTACATGGTAGAGTTTGGGTTTTTGTTTGTTTTCTTTCTCATTTTAGGACCTTCACTAACTGATGTACGAGACTCTTGTGAAGTTCATCACCAATTTTGACTTCTAATTGTCATTTGTACCTATCTATAGATAGTTCAGTAAAACAAATTAAACCAAAGCTTTGACTGTGGCCTTTTCTTTGTTACCTCTTCTAAATTAATTATTATCAACTTTGTCACTGCTAACTTTATTGGTTCTTGAAGCGCATTGGTTTTGTATGTCATGAGTACTGCCTTTTTTTTCCCTTAAGCAAACGTTTCTAATGAATGTTTCATTGTTGTTTGTGCTTTTTAGGGAGCAGTGATGTACAAGCTGTGTATCACACTAGTATCTCTCATTTTATTCTTGACACTTACCAAGAACTTTCCTATGGCATATATTATTGATAATGAATTTCTTGATAAAACACCCTTCTTGTCAAGACTTGGTTACCTGTATGTTGTAACACAGGCAGCAAAACCAAAGTATTACTTTGCATGGACGTTAGGTAAGTCTGGCTACATCACTTATTTTTGTAGGTAGCAAATAAGTTCATAAATGGGAGAGGGGGTCTGAAACATTGTGGGGGGGGGGAAATAAATTAGTCCCTAGACCTGTAGTTCCCATGGGAGATGTACCCGTGTTCCTGTAGGCACTGGACCCCACTGAAGTGGGGAGATGTCAAAAGTTTTCAAAAACGTGCATAAAATCTCTTCTAGCTTGTCTGACATCCCCTGCCTCTGGAACCAAATCTGCTTTTCAGCTTCTTGCCAGTAAAGTCAATGTAACAATTTCCCCTTACTTAAAACTTCGTAATTGTACCAAAATAATTTTTACAGGAATTCTTAGGGGGGAAAAAAAGTTTGCCTCCTCTAAACCTTGATTTTATGTTTTATTCATAATTTGCCATTTATATCAGTGGGGTTTGGAGGTTAAAATTGGTCACACTGGCTCAGGCTTTACAAATATGTTATAATGCAAACAGACGTCTCTCCTCCTGTGGGGCATCTTTAGCACATAGCTCTGTATTAGAAAGCTGTAGTGCTTGTTGGAGGGCTGAAATTAGGCTTTGCCTCTAAGGCACTGTGTGGTCCTGTACACATGTTAGCTTTGAGCCGTCAAGAGAAAGGATTGGAGAACCCTGGGGAAGGTGGGGAACGGAGGAGGTGATGGGAAGGACCCAAGAATCTCTGCAAGGAAAAGGAGAAGAGAAGGAAGAGGGCTCATTAGAGAGAGAAGCAAATTTCTTTTATTGGGAGCCAGCTAGACTGGTGGTCAAAATAATCTTTTTGCATTTTACCTTCTTCCTTTTAGAAGTCACCTTTCCCATCTATGTGTGAGGAGTCAAATCCTTCTAGGCCAGGCTGAAAATTGAGAGACTCAGTTTTTTTGCTGGTGTTACAAGACTTTGTCTGTAGGGGAGATCCTGAAAGCACAGCCAGCAATGCATACACCTGAAACTGAGATGAGTGTCATTGGGATGGAATGGAAAGACCCAGGGAAATTCATTGTGAGGCTGTGATTAAACTGCTGGGAATAAAACTGACAGATCAAAGAAAGACAGCCAGGACTGGCATGTGTAGGATGGGAAAGGCTTTGGGATAAAGAATTGCTTGTTCAGAAACTTATTTTTGTGGGATCCAATGTTAAATTGTTGCTACCATTTTTTTCCGACATTATAGTTAACTAGAAGTCTGTTATCAGAGAGAGAAACTGAACTTGGATTTATGACATGACTAAGCCGTAGAGGTAGTAGAAGTATCTTACAAATAAGGGGTTTTGGGAAAGGCATGCATTGCATACTGGAGGATGAGGCCTCTATAATTCACATTACAAATCCAGGCAGCAGAACAGCAGACCCTTTATCCTTTCGCAGTTTAGCTCCTGGCGGCGTGGCCCAGGGCGTTGTGAAAGTGCCTGCAAAAATGGCTGATAAGCGCTTCCTGTTCTCAGAAAAGGACAGTCACACTATTGTGTGAGAGCTGTGCTGCTGAATTCCTCCAGATCCATGGAAAGACAGAAAATTAGGCTTCTCGCTGCATTAGCGATAGTCATAGGAATGTGGTTGCAAACTTAACTCGGGGCAGTCGATGAAACCAATTCGGGACTGAGTGCCTGCATCCAAGGAGCTGTGAAAGCGATATGCCAGAGCTGTTCAAGTCAGCAGGGAAACCTCTGCTGGGCTTTGCGGAGGTTGGGGTTTTGTGAGCAATTCAAGCGTGGGCAATTGCGATTCTTCCGCACTTCACACCTTGCTCTGCAGACAGCAGCTCAGGAAGCAAAAGGCTGATGGGTCTGCTGTATTATTATGTCCCTGGATTTCTGGTTTCTTGTGTTTGGCAAAGAAATGCTAAGCGGTCCTTAGAGCAAGGGGGAGCAAATCCAGGAGTCCCCCTGCTCTGGGGTGACTCGCAGCTCCAGTCTCTGCGATTGGGCAGGGTCCTATGGGCCAATTTCAGGCAGGGTTGTTGTTTGGTTGTTTTTTTGGGTTTTTTTTGTTTTTTTAAATCAGGGAGAGAATTAAAAACTTGCAGACCTTTCCTTCCACCAGTAAAATCTAGCTCCTTTAGTAAAGTGGAAAAAAAAATGGAAAGTTTCAGGTTAGAGAAGGTTGTTTATTTATTTATTTATTGTCAGTCTTGTTGCTTTTAATTAGGTTCTCTCCCTGGTTTTGTGCTTTGGGATTCCTCCATAAGCTTGTGCCTCTACTCATAGCACTTACAAAGGAAAATCAGTTTTCATTCTTGGAAAAGAAATGCTGATCTTTTTAAAGCATAACTTAACCAGGCTTGTATTTTCTAGATGATCTAGAAGGAAAAGCCTTACCTGTATTTTCACTTTCCTTTATCCTCCAATAATGCTCAGTGTTGGCTGCATCTCATGGCCCAGAGATAATGAATCCCTTCTGTTTTCTTAGTACTCTGAGAGAGGATTTCTGGCAGGGATGCGTTAAAAGCAGGATCTGGAGACCCAGTGATGAGATGGCTCCCAGGCAAGGCTGAGAGAGGAGGTAGTTGACCGGTGCCCTGGGAAAGAGCAAGAGTGCAGCATGTGAAATGCCTACTGTTACCCAAGCTTTTATTTGCACTTAAAAGTATTTACGTCTGTAGTTGAAGTTACTCAGTATTTGATTTGTAGAGATGGTGAGGTACTTAGGGAGGCACTGAGCAACAGGATTAGCAAAAGGCTTTGTCTGCAGAAGTCTGAATGAAAGTCTTAATTAAAACAACCATGTTGGAACTCAGTAGAAATGGTAAGCATGTCTTTGAGATACTACAGTTTTTCTGAATTCTGGAAAATGCTGTGACAACCAGGTACCCTTTTGAGGAAAATGCTAATTCACTTTATGGCAACTCTTGTATATCTATCTCAGATTGATAATAAAGGCAAAATAATGGGAAAAGTGATTTCTATCCATTGTTATTTTATTTTTATTTTATTATTTTATTTCTTCTGGCCAAGGAGTAGCTAGTCTTTCCTCTTGCGGAAATGACTCTTGTGTCGTCTTATAGTAATGACCCTTTGCCCAGAGGAAGCTTCTCTTTGAAAGAGAGGATGCTAATTGCTATAAAGCTTGCCCAAATGTGTGTTTAGTGTCATACTGACTTGTAAGAAAACACAGCTCCTCCAGCAGTCTGATTTGACCCAGTTTGCTTTGACATTGCAGCAGATGCAGTCAACAACGCAGCTGGTTATGGATTCAGTGGAGTTGATGAGAGGGGCACTTTCCGCTGGGACCTGTTGTCCAATTTAAATATCTGGAACATTGAGGTGAGTTAAAGGAGTGGCTGGATTGGCATAATTATAGAGAAATGGGCGTGATAATGGGGAGAAGCTTTGCTGGAAGGAAAATAAGTCCATGCCACCATGCTGCCTCTCTTTAACATGGAGAGGTTTTGTATTTTATCTCCTGGGGAGATAAAAAGCATCTGTCACACAGCCTTCGTCATGCTGTGTATTCAGGTTGCGTTTCTAAATAGTTTATAGAAGGCTAATAAATGATTAATCAGATGTTTAATAAATGAGCAGTCAATTACTGTAGATTGTGGCTGAGTTCAGTGGGTCAATAAATTGCTCGCAGCTATGATTCTCCACCATCTGTGGTGTATTCTGTTTATTTACTTCTAACAGTCTTCCACTTTTGTAACCCAGTTGAGATGGGTGGTGGCAGTGAAAGAGGCCGCCGCAAGTAGGCGTTGCACAGACACTTGCAAGGGCTGGGTCCCTGCACATGCCTGGAGTGCCTCTTGTAAATGGAGACAAGCAAGGGTCGGAGAGATAACAGGTACAAACTGAGCAACCAGAATGGGAACTGGCAGGGCCACATAGAGCTTAGATGGCTGCTGATCTGGAGTTCCATCCAGCAAACTGCACTGTTTCTCAAAACAAGTCACATGTTTCTTGTGACTGCAGTATGCTTTTAACATCCATTAGTCTTTTGTAAGCTATTTATGTCTGTTTGTCTAATGCAAAAGATGGCCAATGTAATTTGTTTGCCCTGAAGAATATTTTGTGAATGCCAGTGGGATGTGAAAATGTTTGTGTCTGACACTGCTTTCTAAAGGCTTCTTTTCTTTAGAAATAGGAGGAGCTTCCCCCTGTAATTCTATAGTTATGATTTTAAAAGGAAAAGCAGATGAAAATAAGTTGACTGCTTTATTGCTGAATGATCTGGAACTAAGTGAATGTGCTTTAATAGCTCTTCTCCAAAATGAAAGAGCCCCTGTAATTCTTCATTGAAAGATGCCAAAAATGGAAGTATCATTATACATTCTCTGTTTCTCAACATCGTTTGTCTTTTTTTTTTCTTTTTTACCTTAATTAATCCTCAGTGTACATCTCTCCTTGAGCGGTACAGAATACACAGCCCAGGAATGCTTTGTACTCCTCAATGACAGCAGCACCCTAGATACCACTCTGAGATCTTGAATCAATATCTGATTCAGTTTTGGGGCAGGAGATGATTCCTACCTTGATGGGATGAGGCAGTTTCTGCTTGAATGAGGAAAGTGAAGTGCAGGCAATGCTCTTTAGTCAAACAAAATTAAAGAAACAGGAGCCTTTGCTCCTCTCTACCCATTGAACTGTAGACCCCTCAAAACTTTTTTCCTTTACTGGTCACATGGGCAATAGAGATCAGGGTGGAGAAATTATTTCCAGGAGCATAAAACACAGTGTTCTCCATTGATTTGATCATGTGCAATGAGAAAAAGGGAGGCTACAGAGACCATTACTTTGGGTCAGCCTTGAACTGTCGCTTTATGCACCAACAACTGTTCTGGGAGTTGAAGTTCAAGTGTGATTGTACAGTGCGTTTTCAGCAGGTATAGCCACCTGCATATGTAAAATTGCTTTAGAGTTGGGAACCTGAGTGCTAAATGTGGCTAGGAAATGACCTGATCTGTAGTAAAGATAAGCACGTGGCAGGAGTTGTGAGGGCATTAAAATGTGACGGGGACTAAATTGATAGCATGCATATTTTGTCAGCCAATGACTACTTTCTCTCTTGGTAATGTAACAGGTAAACTTAAAGGATGCGAAAAGAGAGTGACAATATTAGTTGGAAGAGAAATTATACTTTTCTTGGCTTCTCTTGGTGCAGTAATGCAGTTAAAATGTGGTAGTACTGCATTGGGAATTGCTAATCATTTTAACTCTTTAAACACAGAAGATGAAGTGCTAGCCTTCAGGATTCTGCGCAGAAGTGCAAAAATATCTGCATATTCCTCTTGGAAACCTTTGCCTTTAATCCATCTTTTCAGTGTGTCCTTCTGTTCAGCTGATATGGGAAAATAATGTGGTGTCACTGAATCATGTCCCTGCTTAGTGAGGAAGTCCTCGGAGGTTTCTGTCAGCAGGCGAGGAAAAAGGGGGAGCAGGGATGGGGAACCACCAGAGGTGAAATTGACCAGGATTAGGGGAACTGATGCTGAACGGAGTCCAGCAGTCCCCTAAAGCTGGGAGAACTGGTGCTGTAAGGAGGTACAGGTGGTTCTTCCAGGACCCCAGAGTCCACTCTGGTTTCTCAAGCTGGGCAGCGGGCTAAGAATTGGCTTCTAAATTTAGTCCTAAATTTTTTTGTTCATGTTTTTCAATCTTCCCCCTTCCTTCTCCAAATAATAATGCATTTCTTCTAGTTTTTATAACACTTTGTTTTAATAACACTCTACGGAAGTCCAGACTGCGTAATGGGTGGCAAGATATCTCTTCCAAAAATGAAGCTGTTTATGAGCTGAAAGGAAGGCCAAGCATTTAAAACAAGAAAGCTTTTCAGATTTCCCATAATTTGAAAAAGAACCAAGCATTGTATTTAATTTTACAAAACAAAGTGAGATTTTACAGCAAGTGCCAAGTGTTAATGGTGAGCAATCAGCCTAGTTAATGTCCCTCCCAAAACATATTAGTATAATAATGGACTGTGGCACAGTCTTCACAACAGTTAGCTACTAGAATTAATATTTTCCATGTATCACCTCTCTAATTTAAAATGCAAGTATTATTTTACAGGTTTCAGTGCTAACATTTCATGTGAACTTCTTTCTTAGACTGCAACGAGTTTTAAAATATACATTGAAAACTGGAATATTCAGACAGCTGCCTGGCTAAAACGGTAAGAGTAATGAAACAGTAATGTGCTTTTGAGACCCCAAAATTCTAGATGGCCTGGAAAAACACTGACTGGTGAATCTCATAAATGTATAGCCTCTTGTCTGTCTTTATTTCCTGTGTCTGTAACAGTTGGTGGTATACAAGGGTATTTGGTGCTGTAAATTTTTATTGCTGCAAATGTAAAAGGCCCACATTTTGTACAGGATCAGCAAAACCATCAACGAACTGTTCAGATCTTTCATAATAAAAAGTCATAGCATTTTGATGGCATCTTTTAGGCTGTTGTTTGCCTCCATTATTCTTGCTGTACTTCTCACTTTGCTATGTTATGTTTCCATGCGTACTACTACTGGAGGCGAGCCTTGTGTCACTGGGATCCAGTTCAGCTAGAACTGGAGAGAAGTCACAATCTTCAGAGCCCCAGTGTAGTCCAGTTTGGAGTTACCAGAAGATGCTTGCTAGGGACTCCCTATTTAGGATACGGAGAAGAGACTTAAAGCACTGACAGGATCTGATTTTAACACATGCCTGTTAAGGCACATATAAATACTAGCATAAGTCCAAATTTTGTAGATTGGACTGTCTCCCGTTACTAATTACACTTTTTGGCTCAGCGTACAGTCAATGCGGTGTCTGAAATGCAGGCACAGATTTATTGTAGTTATCATGATATTTTTAAAAGTCAATGTGTACTTTTTTTCATGACTCAAATGATGTTCCTGGTAAGAAGTGCATTATCTTGACTCGTTTCTTCGGAACACAGCATTTCAGTTAAAGCTCAGATAGCCAAATAGACCAGTTAGTGTGTTCTTGAACTGATGTAATTCGCTTGCATCTTTGGAGTAAGATTTTGGGCTGCTAACGTTAGCAGAAATCCCCTGCTTTGCAATAGCTTACAACATTCCCTGTTGTTCCCAGCATCTGCCAGATAACAGCGCCTAAAAATACCTCTGTTCACCAGTGAAGGGTGGGGTCATGTCTCTTTGTCCTTCGACTGGCTCTTGATCTGCCATCAGAGTTTTGAAGGATAGTGTGTGATTTCAGATAGAGGTATAAAGATGAAAGAGAAGTTTTGCCTGCCATTTGCCCTGTTACTTATTTAAATGCTGTGAGCACTGGAAATATTTGTGCAGGCACTCTTTGGATACTCAGTGCATAAAAGCATGCTTGCTCTTTCCATCTAACCCTCCATCTAAATGAAGGGAGAGTGCCTCATGCCCTCATCTGTAAAGGAGGCAAGATAAGGCCATTAAGAAAACAGAATAAGACCTTAAAAACGGAGAAGGGTGTGAAGTGGTGTCGATTGTTCAGTTGTATTCAGCGTCTTCTTGTTTTGTTTTCATCTTTGCAGCGTTTGCTATGACAGAGCTCCCTGGTACCCTACGGCTTTAACGTTTATCCTGTCGGCTCTGTGGCATGGTATCTATCCTGGATATTATTTTACATTTCTCACTGGAATCCTTATCACACTCGCAGCCAGAGCAGTACGTACCTTTCATTGTTCTCTTCTAGGGCCCATGCTAGATACTATCCAGCTGCCAACTGCAGGGATCACCCTGACACAGTCAAGCAGCTTGTCCCTGCTGTGAGCCCTCTTTCATGCCTTTGCGGGCTTGATGTTCACTGAAACTTTGTTCTGTATTGATGCTAATTACAAAGTACCCCCAGCAGTTATAACCAGCACCAGTTCTGCATGTGCTGCAGTGCTGTCCCTGGCTGTTGGAGAAAATGTTACTTGTGGGTGTACAGTTGGTAGTGCCACCGGCTATGTCCATGCAGTCAAATTAGCTTGCGATTCAAGGCTAAGCTTGGGTTCAGACCTCTGCTAGGTCATGTTGGAGTCCAGACTTCTGCTACGTCGTGTTGCTTACGTGCTGGCATGTAATTGGCTCTGGGTCCAGTTTTTCATAAGAAGCTGTTATGGGTTGAGCATTAGTCCAAACTTGAACTCTTCCATGTGGATGTAAGTGATGCAGTAAACTAGTCTCTGTGTTTATCGGCCTCATCTTGGGTAGAGTCACCAAAGACAGATGTTTTTTTGGGTCTCACTGTTGTTAAATTTATCACTACTGATCTTTTGGGCTGAACCAGCCAGTTGTGCAGGGCTGGGAAGCACCACGGTTGTCTTTCAGAGTTTGACTATGGATAAGCAACCATCTCAGTTTGAAAGGTGAATTAAACTAGTGATCAGTATTAACTGCTATGGCTAGAGCAGGTTGCTGAACATGTGGTCTTAACATGTGCTTTGCCTCTCATTTATGAGGATTTCATAGATGTGACGCTAAACCAAAATCTATAGAGAACAGAACACGCTTGCAGGTATAAACACGTATTTGTTCATTTAAAGTAACTTTGTCTCACCATTGAGAACCAGTAATAAATCAAAACGAGGAGGGAGAAAGATCAAATCATAACAACTCCCCTCCCCAAAGATATTGTGCCAGATACCCAGCTCCCATGATTATGACAGAGGAAATTGGGGGACACTTCTCTCTTTGCCACTGGTTAACTGTTGGATCTTGCATATGCCAGTCAGTACACTTCTGTCTTCCTTCCTACTCTCAGTGCTTCCCAACTGGCGTACAAATTTTTCTGTAATACTAATGCTGACGATAAGTGGAGAGTCATACACTGCAATGTGTCCGCGTGACTTTGCCTAAGAAATGAATTTATATAATTTTCTGTTTACTTTTCCCTGACCTGCAGATAAGAAACAATTGCAGACACTACTTCCTCTCGTCAGTGCCTCTCAAGATAGCCTACGACGTTGTTACCTGGGTTGTCACTCAACTGGCCGTGTGCTATACTGTTGCGCCCTTTGTTATGCTGGCTGTTGAGCCCACGATTAAGTTTTACAAGTAAGTTCTCTCCTCTTGACTATTATTCTCCAGACTGGCACAGGCTTTTGTTAAATAACCCAAACCACACTGAAAGGCAGTTGGCATTTCATCAAATTTGAAAGGAGTTCAAACAGGATGCTTAATAACGTGTAAGGGGTGATTTTTGCACTCCCATAACTTAATGAGATAATCATAATGCCAAGGCAGAGCATTTCTCTTCCACTTCTCAGTCTTTCTGTGTCCTTATGTGACCTTTCACGTATTCAGATTCCTTTTTCAAAACAGTCAAGTCTCCACCATTAACAGTGGCCAAGGCTGGAGAGGTTAAGAATGACATGAGTTGGCAGTAGGAAGAACTCGATGAGAAAAGACCAGGTTTCCAGCTGCCAAGTGAGTAGAACAGGAGAGGTGATTGGTCAGCAGGAGATAAGGAGGGTGCCTGGCAGAGCATTACTTCTTGAAATGAGTATGCTTTTCTTTTTGAATACTTCCATAGGAAGTGAATACTTCCCTAGGTTCCTTAAAAATAAGAAAACACTGGTGTTGCAAAGTGTATTGAATATACTTTAATAAAAATAATTTGAAATAGAGAAATTGAGAAAATAATTTGAAAAGGGAGATTGGACTACGTTGCTTTACTGTTCTTTCATTCCACAGTGAACTGTCAACATAGAATAACAGGTTTTGGTTAAAAAGAAAGACAATTCCCTTCTCTAATATAAAAGACATAAAACTGGTAGTCAAGATAACTGCTGTCAGTAAGTCTGTCTGAAAGGGGTTGAATTCCTGTTTCTTAAAACTTTTGATTTCACCACAGAAACTTACCATATAAAATTGACTCCAAATCTTTCTTACTTTTGATAAGATGCTTTCCCAAGTACCTTGTTAATATCTAATTTTTCTGTCTTTCAAGACAAAAGTAGCAAACAGCAATCAGACCAAAAAAGGAGAGAAATTACTAAAATATTAAACTTGTTTATAAATTTACCCCATGAGTGAAGTTGATTCCCTTTGTACTACAAAAGACCATTTCGTGTAGTAAATATTAATGTCATTCTGTGAGATTACATTGCTAACATCAAAACTACAGAAATAAATATGTATAAAGAACTTGTTAGCACTATGACAGCATCCATGAAGGCAGAAATGTTACTTTTACCAAAGTTCTGAACAAAGAAAATTATTTTCCACACTTGCCCCAAGTTGGGTCATCACCTTAGTATTTTTTGCCCTAGTGACTGTGAACATCGTTAACGCTTAAACTTAGAGACGGTTAGGCAAGGAAATTGTAGGCCTTTGGACAAGGGCATGAATTTTTGGAGCACTGCACACCTAGCAGTTGTCTTAAGCACCTTACAAGGATATTAAGAACTCTGGTAAGAAGCCTAAATGAGACCATAGAAAGGCGCATCTCTGTGGTTAAGAGCTGGACCATACTGCTCCCAAACGTCGTCCTCCCCAAGCTGCCAGAGCCTCATGTAATTGGTTTAAGTATTTTTTATTTCTGTTCAATCTTGTGTATACCAAATTATTTGAAATAAAAATATTTGATATTTAATAAGATATCAAATAAAGATATCTCTGAGTAGTGACCTTTAAAAACACAACCCTTCTGTAAACATCATTACCTGACCTTCCCCAGTTAAAAGTTGAGTGTTCTGATTTATTTCAGATCTCAGCACTTGGAATGAATTTTTTTCTTTCTGTCACTTTTTAAAATTTTTTTAAAACTTGTACAGGTTTTCTGTCCTAAGCATGAAGGATGTTTCTTCATAATGTAGCCTTGTGTACTCTAACATTAAAAGAGAGATGGGCTGAATAAGTCTAGGGTTGAATTACATGGGTTTATCTGAGCTGTCAGACTTTGGATTCTGGAGTTTGTTGATTGATTCCTTGCCTCATTAACATCCATGGCAACATTTTCATCGATGCCAGTGGATATCACATGTGTAGGCTGTGTGAAATTCAAGGGTGTATTTTGTGCTTTCTATGTCAGGTTCATACTTTCTGCATTCATCGCTTAGCCCTAAATTCTGCATGGACTTACTGAGGTTGCACAATTCATGTTATTACCAACAAAAATACAATATTTTCTTTCTGCTTTTTTTCCCAGGTCTATGTATTTCCACATGCACATTCTAAGCATCCTGGTGTTGCTCATGTTACCGATCAGACCTCAAGCCCACTCCGTAAGAAAGCCTCGGAATCAGGCTGTGCAGAACTCTGCTAAAAGCAAAGACAAATGATACCTCCAAAGAAAATTGCCGACGGGAAATCGAACTATCGTATTGGAAATAAACAAGAAAAGTGGGTGGGATGAGGGTCAAAGTACAACAGAAATGGCATTTCTATTGGTTACCTTACTGGACAGGGCAGAAAAGAGCCTGAATTTGACTGTATTTCAAATTATTCCAGTTAACAGGGATTTTACAGGCAACGTTTACAGGCTCATGGGGCATTTTGATTTTTTTAATAAATATTTTTATGAAGTGTTTTTATATATTTAAACTTTTTCACGCAGAGAGGCATTTTTGCTCTTTTACAGAAATATACAATTATTAATCAATAATCTTGTGATTAGAGGGACAAGAAGCAGTTAGTAAAGAGTTAGACCAGCTGCCTGATAGCCTGGTGCTGCGGGCAGCTGGCAGGGGAAGCTTTTCATCTCTTGGCTATGGAGAGAGATGGTGCAAGTAGAAAACTATGGACAAGGGGTTGCCCAAGGTGCTAGCGCTGACTCCTGCCCCAGCAGGGAGAAGGGGGCGCGTGGCTTTCCCCGGCAATCCCAGAGCAGGGACTGCAGCCCGAGGTCGGCAGCAAGGGTGTTTCACATCCTTCAATGTGACACCTCCTGGTAATGAGGGCAAGACAAGTCTCTTGGGAATAGGTGTCTGGGAGCACTGGCAACTGGCTAGGCCAAAATCTAAAGCCAAGTCAAAGCAAAACAAGAAAAAAAAAACCCTTTAGAGTAAAAGAAGGGGCATACAGCCTGTGATCTGTAGGGTTGTGCTTCTCTAATGACGCAGCTGGTGCTCACTGCTACATCAGCCTTACTCTGCAGTTTTAGCATGATGCAGCACTTCTATTTTTGTATTAAAATAACTGAGGAGCCGTGCAGGTTTAGTGTTTTAAAGCTCACAGTTATGGGTTAAATCTGGAAAAGGTTTGTAATGGGTCAGTGTGTTCTACTCAGAAACATCCCATCTTATGGAGGGGTTACTTTCCAGCAGGATAACACTAATATGAAACCTGAGCAGTAATTATCATAGTCATAATAAATCATTCTCTACAAAATATTGTGATGTGATATGATCATCACAAGAGTCAAGACCGAGTCCTTGTATGATCTTGACATGTGACAGCCTGTTGATGCAAGTTTTCCTGCTTGTAAAGCACTTGGCTTACAGGGATGTTTTGAGGCTTAATTTCTAAGAGCTTGTTGTGCATTGAGATAACCTGCTGCAAAATGCTGTGTCAGGTTTTTTTCTTTTTTTTTTTAATCAACTTACCCCAATAAAACAGGCTGCTATGACATATCAAAACCAACTGAAACATTTTTTTAAATGACTGTTTTCCAGGAATGTTTTTATCAGGATTTTGTAGAAGCAATTCCCTTGTTAAAGTATTAGTATTGCTTTATGATCATATAACTGACAAGTGATTGAGCAAAGAATCTGCTGTTTACTGCATTCTGATTTTTGTGTCAGATTAAAATTTTGCAGAATCCTGATGTTTTGGGAAGAAACAAATCAGTGAAAACAAAACAAGTTCCAAAAAAAATTTGATTTTTTTTTTTTTTTTTTCTTCTTTGGTGGGAAGTTTTTGTCCTGTGACCACCTCATGATTTAGAGTATAGTTCATGGAAGAGTTTATTTGATAATTTATTCTGAAGGCAAGATGGGATTAAAAGGTTGATCTGAATAAACAAATTGCTTTGTGTCACTGCCTGGCATCATTAATCACAGATGTCTAATCTGAAAAGGGGTGAGTGGGTGTGAGATCCCACTTGTGAGGGGAGATGTTCAGGTCTGCTGGATTTTACAGACTAGCTGGGCTTTACATCCTGCTGGAGACAAGATGACCCTGTTCATTTTTGTGGCAGCTTTATCCCTAACATGGCCGGTCCTTATTTGTCCTCGTGTGTGTGTTCTTGTGGCATCAGCCTCAGTTGCATCTTGGGCATCTAACGTTTCCCTTGAGGAAACGACAGCCCTGTCGCTCCCCGGGGAGGACGGGGGTTTGGGCGCTGCTGGCCGTGGGGTCCCGTGGGCTGAAGCCAGCCTGCATTTATCTTCCAGAAACTGGAATGAATCGCTATGAGTGCTGGCAGTGCCAGCGTGGAACATGCATCAACTCTGGGCTTCGGCAAGCCTGCAGAAGGCAAATGTTTCCAGCAGGTTGGCTTTAGCACCTGCTCTGGAAAATAAATGCACTCGAAGGGGGTTGCGGGTTTATCTGCTGCTCTCGCGCCCTGAGATCTGCCTGTACAGCCCATGCCCTGGTCTGCAGCCCTTCCCGAACTTGTACGTTCAAGAGCGGACAGATATTATCAGTGAGGTTTCTTTTCTAGTTTCACATAAGTGGAAGTCGCCTAACTCTAATGGCATCAACTTCTGTTGTACTTTCAGCTTCTATAATGTGATGAATTGTCACATTGTCCTCTCAGCCTGAACCTCTCCCTGAAAACAGGACCCCTGGGCTTCAATGAGCACTGTTCGTGTGGATTTAATATGATACGTTACATGAATTAAAATTGAAATGGTCTTTTTGAAACGTTGCATTTGCAGGGAAACTTGCTGGTTGAATTAGTCTTCAAACTTGGGGGGGGAAAAGGAAATTATCTAAAATCTTTGCTCTACTGTGTTACTATGGACTAGGCAGCTTACCTAGACAAACAAGGCAGTCCTGCAAAACTAACACGGAGTGGATTTAAATGTAAAATATTCCTTTGAAAAAAGGCTGTTAGCTTTCATACTACCTTTCTCAATCCATTGTGTGGAGTCTTCCTCTCGTTTTCTTCTCAGCAGGTGAAAATTTGGTTTTATAGAAACAGTGCAAACAGCCACTGCTGTTTAGAGGAGACTCGTGCTAGTAACATGCATCTATACAGGAGTATGTAACTCTAAGAACCAAAGTAGAAATTCAGGTTATAAAAGTGTGATGTCGGGAACTCGAGTACTGGCCTTGCATTACTTGGTCTCTACTTCGAATATTGTAATTTGAGAGTGTGCTTCAGTGATTAAAATACATGATTGTGATTACCAACATGTTTTTACATGGGTTTTTTTACAGGGTTTCTAATCCCTCTCTGGGTTCCTTGTGCTGCAAAAAGCTGAGGAGCTGAAGCTTCTAGAGAGATTCTGAAGACAAAAACAATCTTGATGGTTTGTAAGAGAGAAATACGGGACTATCAGACAGAAATGAAAAAGGTAGATTGTACTGGATTGACAAAGGTTGTATTTTAAATATAGGAATACCAACAAGACACCACCACCATCATCCCCTTGGATTGAACGCAAATTTTGGCTGCTATTTTTCAGCACATTTGGCTGCATTAAAACTAAACTAGAAGTTGAGGCGCACTTAGGAGAGAGGACTGAATGAAGACTAAAACTTCATTTCAGCTTAACTGTGGGTCTGGTATTTAAAGAAGCAACAGCTCAGCAATTTCCTCAGTGGACTGGAAGCACAAAGTACTTTCTTTTACTGTCCTGTAAGCTGTCCCTCTCCTTGAGCACATTCCTGCATGTCCCCTTGGAGCATGCCAAGCAATGGAGGTGGCACAGAAGTGGGATACAAGGTAGGCAGATATTTTTCCTCCCTTTTTGGCTGCTCTGTTCTGCATGCATACATTGCACATAGCTGGGATTTTTACATCACTTAAAATGAGGTAAGCAGGTGAGAAGGCCATAGATTTTTTCCCCTATTAGTAGGTGTTTGCTTAAACCTGCACTTATCTCTCTGTACATATAAAAGCAGGCTCAGCAGACTAGATCTGGGTCCTTTGTTAGAAATTACAGGTTGAAATCGCGACACCCAAGGAAGTCTAGCAATAAAATTCCTATCAGTGAGGTCAGTGTGTCTCTGATATTTAAAGCCTTTATCTCCCTATCCCGGAACTGGGGACTTTAGAAAAATATTCCACTGGCTGGAGTAGTAAAGGGAGTAACCGGAAACTTGGCTTAAACATTTAAGAGTGTGTAACATGGATTGTCTATAGTTCGCATGTTGTGGACAGAGGAAGAGCATGTCTGTCCTCATCCTTGCCCAAGACAAAGTGACATGCATGGTTGCATACTGAACTATCAAATACACTTTGAGGTACCATTCTCGTTCCTTATGTCACTAAACTGATGTAGTTCAGCTCTCAGGGGGCTAGAGGCGTTCCACTGCGATACAAAATGCGAAACCTGACAACTCAGCATAAGTATGAATGCATGGTATTCTTTTGTGCGGCATCAGCCTGCTGCTCCCGTTCTTCTTAGAGATAGCAGTAATAATATGCATGAAGCATTTGGATTTGCTCTGGGTGGAAACTGCAGCCTTCCGAGGGCTGATGTGACATAAAGTGACAACGCGTTTGCTCGGTTACATTTACAAGTAGTGCCCTCTGTGGGCGGCTGGACCTCGGCACACACTTGAGTGAAGATGCAAGTGTGCTGAGTGGGGGACGCTTCAAAGGTGAGGGGTTTTGCAGCAGTGCAACTGTGCTAGCTGCAGGACAGCTGGTGGGTTTCGCATGTGCGGTAACAAATGCGTTTTACTTCAGGGCAGGAGAGTGAGAGAAATTGAAGACCTAGGTAGATTGGAAAAAAGTATTATTACAGGAGGAAATGCTGCCTTGCTGGCAGAAAAGATAGTGTTTATATGCCTTAAGAACTTGGGGTACGCTCTTGTTCACCTGGCTCAAATATGGTCAGTGGAAGGGAAGCACAGGATGGGGGAAAATCAGTTCTGAGAAGTGCCCCGAGACTGCCCTCAGGACCTGATTTATTGTCCGTCCATAGAGCACCTCTGAAAGTGTGACCCCAGGCTTGCCTGGAGGCTTTTCTACTGCAGGGTGGTTCCCTGCACACCTGGGTGAGGGACCGCGCAGCTTGCCCGAGAAGCCCTGGCGTGAATGGCAGGCAGCAGATCCGGGAGCGTGCCACACTCACGGTCGGTTTTCCCAATCTCTCTGTCAGATGCTGTACAGGTAAATACTGTGCCCAGCAGCACTGGGAAAAGAGTTTGGAGCATACCGAGGCCGAACCAGTCACAGTGGGAGAGGGTGAAGGGAAACACTGCCAGGGCCCCGGCATGCTAAGCAACCCTTGCCCTGTCCAGTGATGGAAACCGGTACCCCTCTTCATCAGAAACATCTTCAGATGGTGACATTGTCACTGCGCTGAGACACATGGGTTTCTCTTTGTTCATAGAGATGCCTATTTATTCTTGCCTTGGTGGCTTCTGTATTAGGGAACATTAGTGTTTCTGCTTTAATTGTTTTAATTGTATTTGAGAAAGATGGTGTTATGTGGCTATTTTATATCTGATCAGGGAGATACACAACTAAAGGCAACCTCAAAAGATGTGAATAATGCGAGCATAGGAATAGGTAACGTGAACACGTTCTAAGTCTATGAATTGATTTACCTCTCTGAGACTCTGATGTGGGTTTTTTTTGCCCCAGCACTCTTAAATGACACCTTCCCGTGTACAGCAGATGGTGCAGGTTTCCCCTGGAGATGTCTTGGGAAGCAGCTCAGAGAAAAAAGCCCATTTCTGACACCTGCGAGCCCCCAGGGCTGGCCCAGCCCACAGCTCCCCCAGAGCAGCTGGGTGAGGGGCTGCCCAGGACGCTTCGGGGTAGTTTGGGGTGCCATGGGCTTCCTCCTTCTCCTGCCCTGTGAACGCGCGTGCGATCTGTGGCGTGCATGTGCGCGAGAGACTGCTTGGAACTTCAGCCCTCAATCTGCAAACCTGGGTGCAGGGCCCCTCGGGTATGTGAAATAAGAGACGATCCTCGCACAAATCGTGAGCAGAAAGACAGATCGTTTTGGGCAGCAGAAGGCAGAGATAATTGCGTAGGTGGGGACCGGAGGTACAGAGAGATTGAGACAAGGGACCGCAAGCAGGGAGCTTGTGCCACAAGCAGGAGCAAAAGGCGGGTTTCCAAAGTGCCAGCCTATGGCTTCACATGTCTGCTGCCGGAGACGGCGGCAAGGTTTGCCTGCTGCTTTTGGAGGAGTCCGCGCTGGACCCAGCACCCGCGGGGCCAAACGCAGCTGCTGTGGGAACGACCGTCTGTCACGGCGTAACCGCAGGACCTGCGTGGCACTGCCGGAGGGGACGGCAGCCTCGTTAGCAGCCCCGCCGTCTGGGTACGTGCATGTGCCTGATTGCCAGTCCCGGGCATTTCCAATCCTGGACTGGACCTTCCCGTGCTTCCCCCCACCCCAAGGAAATCAAGAGATGCTCTTAACATACGAAATGTCATCAAGAATCTTTAGTGTCTTTATATTTGCCTTCTGATCTCGGCGCCTTCAAAGCCTGCACGTTCAAGCTGTTCCCAGCTGCGAAGGCCAGAAAGGCTTTTGGAAACCGCGGGTGTCAGCAAGATGGTTTCCACGCTGCGCCCAGTCCCCCCCGGGACGTGTTTTGCAAATGGTGTAAAGACGCGATGGGCACGGGAGCCACGATGGGCACGGGAGCTCTCCTTTCTCCCGGCTCCTTCCTGCCCAGAGTTTCGGCTGGCAGGAGGGACGGTGGCAGAAACTGCCCGGAGGGTGGGAAGCAGCGTTATCAGCGGCTTTCAGAGAGCTGGTTTCTGCGGAGCGGTTTCGTTTGCAGCCAGCCGCGCGGTCCCAGCGGCCTGCTATTGGCCTGCCTCAATTAGACTTCTTGACTGATGGCCAGTTTAATGAGCCTATGTACAGAGGGTCATTCAACATGGCAATTATGCCTATAAATCTATTTGCAGCAGGGCTCAAATAACCTTTTGCGCGCAGTTCTTCATAAAATGACTGTCTGATTAATTAACATTAATTTATCCACTGTATGGAACCAGATGCAGTCTGTATGAAAGCCTCCGCTCTGATGTGCAGACACTGTGTGAACTGGGAGGATTTGGGGATGGAAAGGGCTCTGATGTTGTTTAAAGCCTCTCTTTTAATTTTTTTTTTCTCCCCTCTTCCTTCCTCTCTCTCTCTCTCTGGTCCCAGTTGATTAACATTCCAGGGCAGCACCATATAACAGGGGGCAAAATTCAATTAATTGAATATGAAATATTTATAACCCTACTCTACGTGTCTATCAGAGAAGGGTCCTTAATAGATCTTCTCATTAGCATGGACTGGTGACTCACTTCTCTGCTTTCACAGTCATTTGGAATTAAAATCCAATTAATCTAATGTCCCTGTGAATATTATTAAACTATTTGAAAAACTGCATAGAAGAGATATGAGGCAGGGGGTGAGGGGCTAAGAGAAGAAGAGGGAATATGTCTTGAGCTCATGAAGATTCATTTCTTCTCTGTTAAACATGTAGTCTGGAAAGACTAATTCCCTGTTTTCTGGAAAGTGGATAGCTAATTCTTAATATCAAAAGCTTGAGAATGGAAAAATAGCTTGCTTCCTACAAGCAGAACTGTGTCATCTTTGAATAGGCAAAGAAATGCCCTTACCTCTTCCCACCTTTGAGGTTGCTCCTACTTCTTGGGTGCTAATGTTAGTCTGAAGTAGAGGACAGATTTACACAAGGTACTTAGGCACCGTGAGGTAATTCTGGGGCTCGTTCCCAGCTCTTCAGCAGCGTTCAGCTGCCCTAGGCTGCTGGGCTGGCTCTGTGGCCAGAGACCCCAGCTGCCTGTCCTGGGGACCAGGAGGGCACCGCGTGTCCCTCCTGACTGACCCTTGCAGGGAATTTCCCTTCCCGTGGGAAGGGGAGCGTGGGGAGAGGCGGGGTGAGACCATACCTTCCCTGAGTGAAAACAGTCAGGGCATGTAGATCCCCAGCCTGGGGAGCACTCCTGGACTGCCTCGTACAGACGTAGCCTAGAGGACTATTTAATTGTTAAATATCTCTGTCTCTGCAGTGGATAGGACACTGACCTAAAAGTCAGCGAGGAGGGATCTTAACCATGAATTTCACATGCGAACTTTGAGCAGGAGGCAAGTTTCTAAATTGAATATTCCCCTAATGGCAATGACTTGAGGACAAAATCCTTTAATGACTCAAAGGAATTCAGAGGCCCCTACAAGAGCGTGTAAGTCAGGAGATAAATCTTTCTGAGCTGGAAGAATATTCTGGATATTCAGATACAAGATGTTTCTCTTCTATTTTAAAAACAATAAATTAAAAGATTTGGCCATAAAGTTTTTTCTGGTATTCTATTTTAAAAACAATAAATTAAAAGATCTGGCCATAAAGTTTTTTCCGGTGTTGTTTATTTGCTTTTTGTTTTAGGTGGAAGTAGCCTATTCTTTTGAACACTGCCCCCCTTTTTTTTTTCTCTACTAGAAGCTTATTCCAAACATTATTACAGAACATAAATACACATTAAGATACAACTACTATACATCCCAATTTATATAAAGCTATATAAAGCCAGACTTTAGAGAGACAGAACATACTTCCCCTGTCACAGAGGTACAACCCATGGGAGACACGAAGCTGCATAGTAATGCTGCTGTACAGGCTGCAAACCAGAACTGAGGAATACCTGTGCATGTTGGGAAGAGGTCAGGCTCTGTCACTCCTTTCCTTAAGCACGTCTGGAATTTTTTTCACCCCTGCATTGACCGGTTCCAATTTATTTATTGTATCTGATAAAACTGCAGGCTGCGACCGTGTGGTACAGTGAAGTGCAACATGCAAACCTCAGCTGCTCTGGACTTGATGCAGCAAATAAATCATAGGTGAAAGTATGTATTTTTAATTCACCGAGGGAAATATATGCCTTATGTGCCCTTTTTCCCATTATTGTAACCCCAAAAGTCATCTAGACCTCTTTAAAGTTGCTTAATTTACTAGCAATGAAAATCTCATCAGCAGTTTGGTTTGGTGCTCATCTGCGCTGAGGATCTGAAGTCAGACCCAGCAGAAATGTATTCCCATTCACAATAAATCTGAGTGAGAAGCCTCTTAATTCAAACCACAGCTTTTCAGGGAGCAGAAAGCAAGAATTGAAATCTTAACCCTCTTCACTCTAGAGAAACCACAGTACCTGAAACGTAGTGGCACCTCACAGGACAAACCCGGAACGCCCTGAGGGTGCACTCTTGGTCTGCTGAAAGCTGGTGCCACTGCAAAAAGCTGCTGTTTGGGCCTTGGTAGCATTTCGTACCTGTTTTGTCTGTCTGTCTATCAATCTATTGCTGGTGACTTGCTACGAAGGATATAAGGAGGTGGCTGAATCTGAACTACAGGCTTAAAATTTTATTATCTAAGGCTCTAATTGAGTTTGCTTTTGATATTAGAAGAGATTGATTGTGGCAAAACTCTCGAGTCCAATCAAATTGAGAGAAGAAACAAGTTTTTCTTTTCTGTAACTCTGTTTTTTTCTGCAGCTGGTCACTGGATGTTGCCCCCAGTTTATTCTTATTCCCTCTTCCATCCTAGCCAGAGATGCTTCCATCCTAGCCAGCAGCCCTTCTCAGCGGCTTCCCTCTCCCTTTGTCTGTTGTTTATGGTCTATGTCCTGACTTAGGCTCCAAGCCCCAGTGGTCAGGGACAAATGGTCTTGATTGCCCCTTTCCCTGGGATCTTTGCAGCAGGAAAATAGAAAGAAGGGCAACATAAAGTGCACTTGTTCTGGGGCCATGAAGATTGCACTCCCACTTTGCGCTGGTATAAAGTGACTGCTGATGATGAAGGGCAGCGGAAAATCAAATCCAGGACCTTTTTTCAATCGTCTGTAGTCCCCTGCACACTTCAGGCACTGTATTAATCATTATAATTTCTTCCACATTGCCACTTTGTCCGCGAGCTTCCTTTGAGCAGTGTTTTCTGTTTTGTGCTCTCTTCCAGCAGGCTCCAGCTTTTCTGGAAGCGGCTGCCTGAGCTCTTTTCCAGGGCGAGGGGATGCCAGCCAGTGCATCAGTCCACTTTTGTTTTCATTATGCCAGCTTCCTGTGAAGTTTTCAAATTAATTTTAATGCCTTCCTCAATTTTAAGGCCTATAAAAAGAACTTGGTTCTGCCTACCTTGGTGAACTGGGACCTGTTCAGGAATCTGGAGGATGCTCTTGCCTTGGTGCCGGGGGTAACCGTTTGCTCCGCCTGCATTCAGCGGGTTCCTGGCACTGTCGGCCTGAAAATATCCGGACCCTTCCCCAGCACCCCGGGGGGCAGAGGATGAGGCTACACTTCAGATGTCACACCCCTGCCCCACGCTGTGCTGGGTCAGGCAATCCCAGTAGGACAGCCCTGAGCCTCACGCCCATGTCCCCATGCTCGGCCAGCTTGTCGGAGCCGGGGTTGTTCCACGAAAACCCAGGCGAAGCCGAGGGGGAGCGCTGAGGCTGAAGTGACAAGTAACACAGCGTTTGTGTTTTTTCCTACGCAAGGTCAAAAAAAAAATTGAATGAAGGGTTTGGTCTGTGTCTGGCTTGCAAGTCAAAATGGTGACAGCAGCTCACACAGACTTAATTACGTTAGCTTTAAACTAGCTGGCTCTGCGGCAACATGGACCTCGGCATGGGCTCAGAGCTGGCAGAGGTGAGGGGGGATGAGGACATCCTCGTACCCGTGAAAGCTCTCCGCGTTGCATGCAAAGCCGGGGGTCTATCACCTGTGAATGCTCGTGGGTCTGTGGACGACTGCTAAGAGCTCTGTGAGGAAAAGTCAAACCTGATGTCAAGAGACTTACACTTGTGATTTAGGCATCTTCACTGCCAGTGGAAAAATGTTTAGTGGCCTACAGATCGGAAAAAAAAAGCTCACCATGGGGCAAGATGCCAGATTGCACTGGGTAACCCCTTTTCTGCTTTTGGCTTAGCTCTCTGCTAAGTATCTTTAACCTTTCTGACGAAAGAAAGGATGTGTGTGGTAAAACAGTTTGGAGAGCATTTGTCTGGGTAGCCACGGGTTGCTAAGTCTGTGTTCCAAGGGACACCATCTCACTTTCCAAGAGCTGTCCCACAGGATTTGAGGAGACAAACCAGGCTGCAAGAAATAACCGTCCTTTGCCTCTGGGGTCACAGGTCTATGTCAGTGGAGACTGGCCGTGAGCTGCCATAAGCCGCAAAGGAGCCAAACAGCACTCAGCCACTTTGCAGTCACAGAAGCAACATAACTGAGGTTGGGGGGATCTCTGGAGGTCGGATGGTCTGGCCCCCTCTGCCACTGCGTGGGGCTGACACAGGGAGGTGGGAGGAAAGAGCAAAATATCGATGAAGGGGTCCCATAGCCGTCTTTCTGCACCTGGTTCTCCCTCGTTCACACCAGTGAGGGACCCTGCTGCTCAGGTCGGCAAAGTGGTGCTGCCAGAGCATGGGTGTTGGAGCGGAAGAGGCCAGAGGAAAGACTCCTGCCTTTCCGCTACTCCCAGGCACCTTTCACAGTTCAGGTGTTTTAGATGACACAAAGGGAAGAAATTTCTAAAAACTTTCTATTCACAACAATGAAAGAGAAAAAGCTGCCAGATTTCCTACCAGCTAAAGCCTCATGGTCTCGACTCGGCCATTACCTGGTGCATCAGGAGGCTTTCCCCAGTCAGATGGTGAAAGGAGCTCCTCTGCCAGTGCCCACCTGCCCGCCTCGTACTCCACAGCCTCAGATAAGGCTGAGACCGGGGTGGCTGAGAGATAGCTTACTTTTTTTTTTTTTTTTCCTTCCCAGCATCAGGATGCAAATGAAAATACCTTTTCAGCCCTTGTATTATTACGCATATGGATGGCACCTTTAGTGTGCGCTATTCATTGCTATAATAGCTGCACCTGTGTATAGCACGCGCGCTGGAGCTGTGGCAGCTGTGGACTGTAATTGCAAAACATTATTTTCTGTTTCTCCCTGAAAGCTTTTTTCTCCTTGTTGTTGTTGTCGTGAAGGTCCATTTATAATGACTGCAGACTTCTTTCTTTCTGCAGGGCTCCCTCTTTCTATTACACCTATTTCTATATGCTGGAGTTCTTCAAAGGCACCCGTGCGAGTGCACGTGCTGTCTCACGTGGGTGTGCACCCGGCAGCCTCCACGCACGTGTCCCGCGACACCCAGGGCAGCTGGGGCGCTTGCTGTGGGACCCAGTGCCTATGGTCAGCCGAGGGGCCAGACTGCGCCCGTCATCGCCACCGCCCTCAGCCATGGGCTTTTATGCTGGTTGGCATGGAGGCTCCGAGATGATTAATTCATTTGTTCCTTGAATATTCTGCCCCTGGGTGCCTGCATTACTGTGAATCAATTTAGTACTTTCAGGCCTGGATTAGTGCAAGTGCCGATGGAGCATGCACAGGAGGAAGGAGGGGGATGGAGTAGGGGGAGCAGGGGGATACCCAGAATACAGCTAACAACTCTTAAAAATGAAAAATACAGAGACAGAGTGCTTTAAAAAAAAACCCAAAAACCTGTTCATTTGTTTTTCAGTCCTCTCAGCTGTCATGCTAAATTCAGTTCACTGAAAGGCAACCAGCTAGTCAGTGTTTCAGGTTGTGCCTTATAAATCAAGGTTGTAGCAAGGAATTTGAAATGTATATTGACACTGGCTGTTCTCTTACCTCCTGCTGTAATGAATTCATGTCTGCAGACAACAGACACAATTATTATGGAAATTACACACACACACACACAAACACTCAGAGGAAAACACGTGTTTTTTTTCAGATCTCTTGCTTTACTGCTCCTAGTTCAGGCCTCCAGCACCTGACTGGGCTATCAAGGCGTGTGGCAGGATTTTGCCTACCTTCTCGGGCAGCCGTGGGAGGACATCACCCGTGGACTTCCCCGAGCAGCTGGGTGTATAGCTGGGGGTACCACCGCCTCCCAGCCTGGTGCCCTAAGGCAGGAGCACCAAAGTTGGGTGTCCAGCTCGGGGCTGAACAGCGGGGCAGCAGCGCAGCGGGCGGTGTGGGAAATAACCGGGCATCCACTGGTCATGCCAGGGAGGGTTGCTGTAACTAAATTAAATAAATAAAACCAAATCCCATGAAGTGTTCAAGCAGAAAATGTGATATTGTGGTGAAAGGAGTCAAACAGTGAGTGAACAGGACTGATGTGGCAAAATGTTGAGCAATCCACGTCGTCCCCCCCTACCCCGGACCCCTCCACTGCATTTTCTCC
>NW_009234174.1:0-13120 GCF_000690835.1 Fulmarus glacialis | reverse complement strand
TAAATATTCATTTATATTGATTAAATTATTAAATGAAATAGTTATATTAAATTTTTATCCTACAACTATCGCTAAGTCCATGAATGCTTTCTGATGGTATATACCTTCATAAAAGTTAACCTGTCTCCAAAAATAAGAAATCCTTCCCAAATAATTATAAGCCCAAAATCCTATTTTGTGGACATGCTCAACTTTCACCTGTTTCTACAACACTCCTTACTTTGCATAGAGTGACTTCCTTAGAGACAATTTCTTTCAAATGCCGCCTCAAGCAAATACTTCTGCAAGTACATGGAACCTCTGAACCGAGTTCATTATCCACACAGCTTCTGAACTTACTTTCTGAAGAAGTCTATTTCCCGCTCCCAAACCTTCAACATGATTAATTAGATGAGCAAATATATAGTATTTCTGTTATGCAGACATTACACGTATCCACATGGCTACGCAATTTTCTCTTTGCTGCCTGAGTAACTTAGGAGTTATAAAGCACACATGCACACAAAACCCTGAACAACAAGTGAATCTGGACTAAGTAAAATTCAATATTAGGGAAAAAAAAAAAACCAACCTAAAAATCCTTCTGATACTCTTAAGCACAGACAATATCCTCCAAAACTCTTGTACTGTCATGAAAAAATCCACCCTTAAGATTCACAGCAGCAAGCAGGCCAGATTTATGCAGCCTGTAACCCAAGTTCCCATTGAAATCTAGTACAGAGATACCTTGAACAATATTACTAGCTTATGCTGTTGAGCACATGCACAAATAGAAACATGTAATGCTAGTATGTTTTGAGCAGAATATGCAATTTTTTCTGCACAGCAACATCCTTACACACAAACCTGCTAACCTCAGTTCCATAATTCCCTTCAGAGCCATGGTTTGCAGGCCCCCAGACATTTCCCTCCAGACTTTTAAAAGCATTTTCCATTTCTTCTGTGGAAGCGATGAAAAGATCTTTTAGACTAGAACATTTTCTTAACTATAAGGCAAATATATCCTACCAAGAGGAATGTAATGAGCAAAGAACAGAGAATTCAAAGAGGATGATCAGCTGTCCTTAAAAACAGAAACAACCACCAAAAAAGGCATCCTATCCTTTCAACTATCTCATCAGAACAAGTATGCTTCATAAATACATGATATACTGAAGATCACCTTGCATAACTTGTTATCTTACAGGTTGACATCATCTCAGAAAGCCTCCTAAATACTTCTGGTCTGTTAAACAAACAAAACAAAAAAAGAAATTGAGAAATTGAAAGAGAGAAAGACTCAAAAACATAATGAGAAATTTCTCAGCAGGGAGGAAAAACCCAAAAGTTGCTTTTCTGATTAATTGTAGATTTTTAAACATAGGATACCTGAGAATGTCCTTCATCACCTAGTGTTTTATTCAAAAAAAGTATGCCTTCAAGTGGCACCAGAGTAAGTGATATGATTCAGTGATATCACTGAAGTCTAAGCCTGCAATGGCATAACTATGAGAACAACAAAGAACATTTCTTCTACTAAAGATCTTGTGCAGCTCTGATCATAGTCACCAAAATTAGCATATGTTAGTTTTGTCATTCTCCCAGCCTTGAACAATAATTTACCTCCATACCCAGCAAATTACATAAAGACAATAAGGAAACTTGTAGATTAGAAAGTTACAACATAAACTAGAATATCACACATTGCACAGTGCTTTCCTTGATCATCACAGAATCTTTGTTGTATTTAAAAATGAGTAAGATTAAGCATGTCCTTCATCTGCTTTGGTTTTCATTAGCAGACAGAAATAGAACAAGTCAAATTTATCAGGAATCAAATTTATCAGGATGATTAAAAAAAAAAAAAAATAGTGACTGTGAAGAGCAGCAGGTGATGTGTCAAAGTACTGCATAAGACTCTTTAAAAGGAATGTCCGTAGCAGGGAAGAACTTTAACCACAGGTTTTTTTAATAATAGTAGGTAAGGCTTTCTAAGATCTTTATTGAGCATGACCTCAAAACTATCAAGACAATGCAAATTCAGAGGAAGATGTTCTCAAATTCCATTTCAGTGCAACGTGCAAGCCTCCATCATTCCAAAAGAATCTAACATACACTGGCTCTGCTTTCCAGTCCCATTGCTACTTACAAATGCAGTCAGTATAAATTAGAAAACCTAAGTCTAACTTTAAAGCAATATTCTACTTACGTTCAGCTGCCTGTCACCTCAGAGTTTTTTGTTAGAAAAGAGATTTCTGAATGCATACAAACCCCAAAAGCAGTAAGCGCACTTCAAGGATGTATATAAAATTGAAAATAAAATGATCCAGCAACGTTCCTGTTAATGTACAGCTTTTGTGAACTCCATATATTAAACTGTGGTTTGCTTGTTCTCCATCTCCCCACCACCACCACCACTCCCTTTAAAAACAAGAAAATAGACCAACTACAAACTCAGTCCAGCTTTGATGTCCTGGCTCATTTGAATGGAGGACACCTTTCAAGATCAATTCTCTAAATATTCATCAACCTCTAACTCATACTGGCATTTATACCTGCACTAACAGAGCTCCCCTTTGCCCCCCATATACTCATTGAATGACATACAGTATGTGTTTGGAACAGTCTAAAATATCATCACAAAACTCCTCAGCTATGTATCCATACCTGAATAATAAGCTTCATATCCTCTCCTACATCTGATTATGTTACACAGTAAAGGTCTCTGAGAAAGCAAAGCACTTCAATTTATATTGTATATTTGCAGAAAAAGAATGTACAAGTTGAAAATAATTCAGTCTTCCTAAAACGAGGACTAGGATACAATTACAGAAAATTGTATAAACTCCCAAGCTTCCACTGTAATTTAGTCACTTATTTGTTATGTTACCTTAGACAACCACACAACTTCAGGTTTCCTACATGTAGAACAGTTCAAAAAAATGTCTATTTCTGAAGACCATTGTGATGACTAGCTACCTAGGGCTTAAATAAGATATCCAGATACAATGTATGATACAGACGTGTAGTGGTAAGTACTTCCTTGAACATAGGTAGGGTTTTTTTCCCCCATGAAAACTAAAATAATATAAGCAATTTGGAAATTAACAACTCTAGAAAAATTGTGTCATTTTGATTTTAAAATAGATGCTCACAGATTATTCCTACAAAGTGCTACACTATTAAAAATACCCAGGAAAAAAACCCAAAGCTTTAAATACAAATGTTCTGGATTTAATACTTATATCAACATTAGGTATTAGAAAACACCTGCAAAAATATTTTCTAACACAGTTGTCTTAACATGATATTACAGCTGTGCACACAAGTGCAAATTTGTATGTTTTCAAAAGCAGCCGGTTTTTTGTCCAGTATTTGTCATTTTTCAAGAACACCTTCCAGCTCCTGTTCAACATTTTAAGTTACCCTTTAGAAAAGCCTCAGTTGACCTAGGAAGCAAACAAAACAGATCTGCTGATATGAGAGAACTACAGAAGCACACAGCTTAATTACAGCAGATCTATGATACTTCCCAAAAAACCCACACAGTTCATTTCCCTCTTCCCCATAACTGCTGTGGTACATCTTGCATATACCACATATACATTTCATTATCAAGTATCCTCCAAAGTACATTCATCAACTGGGCTTGCACACACAAACATGAATGTGAGCTATTTCGTGTTTGTTTTGGTTTATTGTTTGGGATTTACTTTGTGAGAAATACATACTTATACATGCACACACTTTTCCTCTATAGATTCAAAAAAGAACAATTAAAGGTGCAAATTATCCTACAGTTGGATTAATCAGCATTTCAGTTTTACTAATAAAGCTGGAACTATCAAGTATTCCCTTACACAAGTCAGAGTGTATCAAAGAGTTCTTGAGTTTTGAAAGCTGAGATGCATTATCAAGAAAATTAAGCTTACCATACTTTATTCACCACTACTATCCATTACAGAAAGGAAAGTATTTTAAACTGCAGCATGACTAGCAAGATATTTTTCTGGTTAATGTATCTCGGTCCTTGGAGTGGCGGCAACAATCAACGAAGCCCTTCTGTCTTCTTGTACCACAGTGCCTCGTGGTTTACTTACACCTTGAATAGAAAGTTTCTACAAAGCTCACCAGAATATTTAAAGACATTATGCAGCTCTCCTCCCTGGCTTTTGACCAAAATCATTGCTGCTCACATTTTACTGCTGCAACAGGTAATGTACATAGTTGAAGTCTGGTCCTTTTGTGATACTTCCGATTGTTCTGCAGTCCCAGCTCCTACATCCCAATAGTTACATGACATCCTCAACATGATCCACTTTTTCATTGAAGGCAAGTTATTAGCCTTCAAGGTAACAGAGAACAAGCTGAAAACTCAAAAACATGGGGACAAACATACATCTATGCATAAAATAAAAGTGCATGTCTATAATAAAAATCTACATTTAAAGACTCTGAATCCAGACTCACAATTCTGTAATAACATAATGCAATCATCTTACACGTGCATGGTTCTTTGGTACTGATATAGGAATGTAATAACCAATACAGAACATTGTATTCATAAAAGTAGACCAGTAACTCCTCAAAATATCTGTTAAGTACTACAGCGTATCACAATATTTTGTCTGTAAGATTTAATTCAAGGTTGGGGTTAGGTCTTTGGGGGTCTTACCTTCTGAAATAAAATCTTACCAGTGACAGCCAATGTACAATTTTTTCCAAGGATTCTCTTGAATAAGAGAACAATTTATTCTTCAAATATTCTGCAATAATACAGACTGCTTGCAAGTTTTAGGTCCATCTGACCTAAAGAGGAAGCGATTTTACTCATTTGTTTGAGAAATACGGCACAGTTTGGACAACAGTACTTCATACCATAGTATTTATCACATTCTAGGAAGAAATGCATTCTCTAAAATTGTACCTAGCTTATTAGCTGTCCCTCATCATTACAGTAGTGGGTCACCTCAAGTTTTTAACCTTACAGGAAGTGTTATTTCCTTTTTACAGATGAGACTCTGAAGCACATAAATTATGGAAGAAACCCATAAGAAAATGTAGATGCTGAGTGTCATTTTATGTGTCTGCGTCCAATCTTTAAATACTTCAGTACTTGTTCTGTTGCCAAGTAATCCTAGAATATCCTGGCTTCAAAATTCCCTACCCAAATCATGATTCTCAGGTATGTGCTGCTTAAAACTTGGAAATAGTCTATGGCTAGCTTGTTTCTAAACATCATTAGCATGAACAAACTAGATATTTTGCCATCATACAATGGTAGTAGCATATTTCCATCCTTAGCTAAGAAATATAAAATACTGATTCAAACAGATGCTGGAATACATTTCTTCCAGATGAGTGACGTAAGCTCTAAATTTTGGGAGAGATTTTATAGTGAATTCAGTTTTTGCAAAATGCTGTTGCTTTAACAGGGAGTTTAAGATGTTTAGATGTTAAGATGTTAGAATATTCTATAGAGCTGGTGGCTAAATTACTTTTCAGAGGTCTAAAAGCTTTAGGTTTTTCTGTCTGCCGGAGACTTCAAAGCCAAACAGAGTTCTCGCACCTTGTGAATGAACACTAAGTAACAGACAGCGCTGAGCTCAGTTCCATCATTTCTCAATAGGGTCTTACTCCACATAGAGCTCTGAAATCAATGCAACTCTTACGTCCACTCATTAGGCTTTTAATAATATATAGGGCAACCTATAATACTAGTTTAAAAATTCCTACTGCTCACCCACCTTACACATACACTTTCCTTATAGTTTACTATTGTTCCTTTATTACTTTTAACTGCTGCAGTTCACTGGAGTGCCCATGTTTTTAGGTATCATCATTTATTCCTCCTTACAACAACTTTGTAGCATGTTTTCCAACACTAGACTATACAGCTAATAATAAATTCCATGGACACTGACAGGTAATTATTCTTCAACACTGCATGAGTTTTCCAATGCATTTTTTTTATTGCCTTACGTCGTAGTGTTTTAAAGTAAGGGTTTTTTCACCAGCACTTCAGTTAGTATGTGTAAGAATATCCCAAGGATATTCCTGCAGCATCTCAAATTACCTCCTACCTTTTCTGCCTACACTTAGATACAATTAAATCAATTTCTAGTGCACTGTGATAGACTGATCTCTCAAAAAATACTTCTTTTAAAAAGATGACATGAACTATGGTAATGCCTTCCAAAATAGGATCATCATTCCTTCTTTTTGGTTAAAGTAAGTAGATAAAGTAAGAGATACACAGCATGAGACTATTTATTTGCCAAATTAAAACTAAAACATAATAAATATTAAATGCTAGAACCGGTACAGGCATTTATGTAGCATTTATGGATACATTTGATACAACTGAGATTTTTACACACCCATAGCAATGGCAACCAGCCTTTGGTGCCGTCTGAAGGCCTGACAGGATCATCAGCCATCTGTTCCAATACTTATTTTCTTAAGTAACAAACTGCTTAGTCTGCAAACAAACTAGACTCCAGAATCCACGAGCTCTTTGCCTAACTTGCATTTGGATTCAATCCTATAGATGGTCTCAGACTTACACATAGGAAAGGACTCTGTACATTGTTAATTATCTACTGCTTGAGGGGGGAAGAGGGGTGTTTTTAAAACACCATAGCTCCATCCCAAACACATACATATTTGTAGCCCCACAATTAAATATCACTCTGAACAGGGGAAGTTGTGTTCAGTTCACGGACTAGTTTGAGAAAAGCAGGGCCACATATCAATCACTTGGTATGGAGGATGCAGCAACCCTGAGAAGACTTGTGAGGCGAAAATAATGGACTGAGCTGCCAGCACAGTGCTAAGCTTAGAAGCATTCTCTGCAGCTGCACACAGCAGGACACCAAGCAGCAGGGGAGAGGTTACTCTGCTTCTACATTTCACCACTATAACCATTACCAAAAGACAAGCATCTAGTTCTGGCATTCATTGCTCAAGAATGCTGATAAAATAGGGAAGGCTAAAAACCAAGAGAGCAATAAAGGATGGAAAAACTTGTTTTATGTTGAGACGACTTAAGGAGCACCCCTCCTCCATTCTCAGTGAGGAAAAGCTGACAATATTTTCACCTACACAGGAACATAAGCCTGACATACTGATGACTCTGCAATGAAGGCATGACTCACAACACAAGAAAACAGGGCAACTCAGAGAAAGAAAAAATGAGGTAGGGTAGATTTTCTGGATTAGGAGGATTAAGCATTTGGTTTTGCTGGTGATAGAAAACGGTGAGGATAACTAAGCAATGGAAGAATTTTGAAAGCCTGTAATGGACTTTCAGTCACTGGACGTCTTTTCAGACACGTACAGATGCTTTTCTAAAGCATGTATTCTACTCAAACAGGAATTAATTCAGAGTTACCCTACAGCCTGCATAAGGCAAGGTTTAAGAACAGGTAGTCAGAGAGTTCATTTCTGGTCTTGTCTATGAAAACCCATAGAAAACATTCAAATGGTTTAGTGATGGGCTATGGTAGTGTTAGGTTAATGGTTGGACTCGATCTTTTCCAGAATCTTTTCCAACCTAAATTATTCCATGATTCTATATAGGAAGTATTAAACAACAACAAAAAATACACCCTAATAAAAATCATTTTTTAAAAGTTTTCAAAGATTGCTTTCCTTTCAAAAAACACTTTTCAGTGCAGATTGTTTAGCTTGTAAGAGGAGTTCAGTATGCTCGTGTGGTTTATGCTTCTACATTTCAAAACAAGATTTTAATAAAAAATACATCCCTTATGAAATCAAAATCTCTTTATCATATGAACTATTGCTGTATTTTAAAATTTTAATACAGACAGAGAGAATAACTCACATTGGAAGAAATATTTTTCAGAACATCACCACTAAAATCAATTTAAATAAAGGTCACATTTTATAAGGATAAAATCATGATCACTGATGTTTCCACTAGTTTAATTATATCAACATTCAAATGTTGACTTATAAAAAGGCAATTTGCAGGTGTAAAATCTCACACACAATTCCACTGATATCAGTAAGAGTAAGTATGCATATGTCTTGAATCAGATACAGGCCATGCTGATGACAAAGGCAGTTTTGCAACTGATAGCCTGTATAATAGAAGTTGCACCAGTTTAATGGGCATGTTGTTTCACATTTAAGTTAAGGCAAACTAAGTCTGTACCATTTGTAAAAGGGAAAATTTTCTTTTCCCATCCACATTTGCTCATTCCTACTACCTCTTTTGGGTCAGCAGGAGGCTTACACAAGTGGAATAACATGAGGAAACTGAACTGGCTTTAAAAAAAAAAGTTGACTGGGAGGTGGGGAGAGATGTTCCTGTTGATACTTTTCTACTTTCCGCAGGAATATTAATGCTTATGTTAGAAGCAGAAAGATGTAACCAAAGAGAAGTGTAAGGGATAAAGTCATCCCTTTTCACAGCAGCATGAACTTCAACTGGCTGCAGCTAAAACTAACTTTTTTCTAAAGATCATTTCTCGTACAACATTATTGTTTGTTTACAATCTGCAATTTAAGGACACTTTCCTTCCATGAGTCATTCTGCAGACAGCAGGATTCAGAGTTTTAGATGGAAATAAGGATTTTGCCTGTAATAATAAAATTTGATACCCTTTTAACATTTCAGTTGTGAAGGTTCTTGTACTTGGAAATTGTTTCATCCTTGAAGAAAGCAGAATCTTTTATAGGAGCTCTAGAAACTAAGGAGAACATGCAGGAGGTAATTTACAAGTGCAATAAAAACATCTAGAGACAAGGTTTAATAATCAAACAGATCAATTTGCTCTTACTCTTTCCATAACAACTAGGTATTTAGGACTAGGAAAAGCAGATTAACTGAAGAGTAGGTACTCAAAGGTGCTCACCTATCCTGTACAGTCTGCTTCGTTACATATGTCAATTGGGACTCACAAGTTACTAAATAAACAATGATAACCGAAGACACAATCTACTTTTTTAAAGACAGCATTTTAGAAGACTGGATATTTCCAGTCATTCAGGTACTCAAAAACTTAAGAGGAAGAGCAGTTTAATACACAATTTTTTCTCTAATGCTCTTCCACACACCAGTGTACAAACCAGAGCTAGAGAAAGGGGTAACTTTTTGCTCTAACCTGAAGGAACCTTTTTTTTTCCTTCTAAGAAGTCATTCTGTGAGTAGCAAAACTAATGAAACCTGTTTTCCCATAGTGCTGCATCTCAACTGATTGACTTTGACATCTAAATACGTAGAAGCTGTGACTGCAGCTTTTCCTGCAGTTGGGCCATTCATAATGTTTGTCTCCCTGAATTCCCTGGAGTCTCGTGACACAGCTGATTTGGGCAGCCTTTCCCTCTCCCTTCTGCCCAAAGTCATATCATCATGAAAACGCTAACTGACCAACAAATTCAAAGGTATAGGATAGGGGAAGAGTGAGTGGCAGATGTAGCATTAAAAAATTCATTTCCTTAATAAATCAATCTATCAGAATAAAACTGGACACTGTGCTTTTATGCTTGTGTTTTTGTTTACATCTTGGGAACTGTGCTGTTTGAAGCTCCCTGCTATAAAAACAGAACCTGCTCACCCTTTGGCTTTCTTACCTTTCACCTGTCTCCCGTAAGCAGGCAGACAGAATTCCTTTCCCCTCTCTTTTTATAACTAAATTTCTCTTTTTTATTTTGGTACAAAAAATAAAAAAAAAAATTTTTGCATTCCCACAGAAGGGAAGAGGGGGGAAAGGAAAAGAAAAAAGTTTAAGAGAGAAGTCAGAATTGCACTCAGATATCCATCCTGAACAGAGAGTAAAATAATTCACTGCCAGGCAGAGATGAGGCCTAGATCATTTTGAAGAGTGACTGACATGGATGTGAATGCAATGCAGTAATAATAACAACACTTCCATTTATATAACGAGTTACGACATGCTTCACAATACAAGCAGTAAATACAAAAGTTGATAAATAAGAGTAATGAAGTAGTGCTAGAGAATCTTTTTGACCATTTTTCCTCCCATCCGCCCTTCTTGTATCCAGTCCAGAGCAACGTCTGCAACGTAGGCTACTTACTCCGTAGTTCTCCTACAGGGAAAAGGCAAGGTTACCATAGTACTGTCAATTGACACCTGCTTACTAAGATTGATCCGATTCTTTTTGATGTCTCTCTGCTATGTTGTTATTTCTCAGTCCAGAAAAGAAATAAACAAAGCCAAAGATACTACACATTTCTCACCAAAGAATTAATGGTCCCAAGTTACCCCTAGGTAGATTATTTCTCTTTCGATAACGTTTCTGATGCTTGCTAATGCAAGTCACTCATTCCCAGGAGAGCAAAACGCTTATATGCAGAAAAATAAAGACCCTTTTATTTTCAAGTGTTTTAAGCCTACCCTTAAAAATCTGTTTCCTCAAATAATCTAGTGGCAGAAAACAGGCTTTACACGTGTCCAATTTAGGTAATTAAAAGTTCAATTTTAATCTTGCATAACAGAGATGTACCCAGGCACTTGAAAGCTCTGAAACATTGAAACAATGTAAATGTTTAGAATAATAAAGAAGTTCTGTTAACACTTGTATACATTGTATCTACAACCCATAAATTAATTGTTAATGCAGTTATAATAGCCAAACACACTCTTCAATCTTTATGTCATTCTGAAACATCCTTCATAATGATTCTTACTAACAGAAGCAAGTGCTGCAAAAGTGATATACATCCAACATAACTTGTCAAATGAAAGTACCACTGCTGCAAAAGTCCAGCCATGGCTACTTGTGTATAAAGCAGATACCCACGCTTCACGGACAAATGGAAACAATATGCAAATGTTCCATGATAATAAGCCAAACCATCAATTGCCACAGAAAGGTCTTCAATCACCCGGCCATAAGGCAGACTAACTTTCATTTTCCAACTCTTCAGTTGGAAATACATAGACTTGACTCATCAGCCATTCAACACCCATCTGAATTTTCACGATTCAAAATACAACCACTCCGAGTTGCTGCTTGCGTTGTAACACACGTCAACATATTTCATGCCATCCCCAACTCACAGGACTTGAAAAGCTTTGAATCTTAGAATGCTTCTTTTCATTGCAGAGTGTATTTTGCTTCTAAGAATAAAGATTAAAGATGAGCTATCAAAGATACCACTATGAAAATGTCCTCACTAAAAAAATAGATCTCCAAAATGATAGAAACAGCTTAATTCCATGACAAAAATCATAATGCAAGCATCACTGTCATTTCTAAAGCATGAAACAATATAGAGGAGTTAATGAGAAATCTATTTCTATTTCACCAAAAATCCTAACAGCACATCAATTAACCACTGCGTTAGCTTAGCTCAGAAGAGGTGCCCTTTCAACATTCAGACAGAACTTCCTCTAGGTGGGGATGGATTATTAACTTTCTACCAGAAGTGAAAACGTAACCACTGTGCCTCCTCACCCTTCAAATACAACCAATGCAAAGAAGCATAAATGTTTTAACAGATAATCAAGGAAACACCTGTAGGGACTGGAAAAAGACTCCAGTAACCATTCAGAGAATATACTAATTCACAGCAAGCTTTGAAATTTAAGAAATGAAAATTTACTTCAGCCCTTGCTCTATCAGGGTCTGTTGTGAGTGGCATCAAGACAAAGGATACAAGTAATCTCTTTAAAGCAAGGAAATAATAGCTCTGCAAGCCTATCTCCTGCAGATCATCACACACAAAGAAGATTCACCTGGGCCTCCTCTCCTCACTCTCAATCCCTACGCAATTAGCCCATTGTTCCACAGCACAGAGCAGGACAAACCCCAAATCCTCAATACAAACAGGCAATAAATGGCCAACTTTAAAATCTTATTACCAAGTTCATATGCAGGTAAGATGTATTATATTTGCCTTATATTCCCTTTATAACTCAGTTATAATCTCACTGATGCAATAATCCACCAGATATTATCAGTGAATTGTTTCTTTCTCTGCAGCACGCACATTACTTCAGCCAACATGTCTGACTCCCAGCTACTCAACTTCCCAAGCTAACAAGTTACTGGATTTACTTTTTGTTTATTTAGGGATGAATGACCTCGGATTAAATGTTTAAAAGAGATGCAAATTATATAGCTTGATTTTAGTACTCCAAAGAGAAAACTGAACTTAAACACAATTTAAAACAGATAATTATTGATACTTTTACCTATTAAAGTACTTCCCAAAGATAGAATTTGAATTCTGTAAGACACAGCCTCACCAATATATTGTTATTAGCGAGATATTAAAACCGTATACAGCTGTACATGTCAATATACTTAATAAATAGAGTTCCAGCTTTTAAGGGGTGTTTTACAAGGGAATGAAATGAGATGTCCTGTCCAAGGTTATATAGCGAAATAACAGCAAACAGTATTCTTCACAGCCAGTCTTTATACTGATAGCAAAGGGGGCGGGGGGGAAGTGACAGCCCTATAAATTAAGTCTTCTTTTCCACTACATACAGAAAAGCAAGTGTCAGGGTGTGCTTCTTTCTCACTGATCAATGACTTGGTATCACATCCACTTTTAAGAATGAGAAGGTAGTTCTAGCTTCACTGACCACTCACTCCTTTGCAAAAATATGTTATTGTTTTGTATTTACCAGTCTCTCCTCTCCTGCACACCCTGTCACGAGTGATGTACATTTCACTAGTTATACTTATGTGTATTATTACATAGAATTAATAATATATATTATGTATACGTAGTATGTATTATCCTGAATGTGCCTGACTAATGCCCACTTAGCTAAAACACCTGAAAGAAAGGGAGGAAGACTGGAACGAGCAAAACACTTTCACTCTCCAGAAGGAAAAAGTCATTGAAATCTACTACTAATTTTTGCTCCCTGGGCAGCCCCATGAAATGCACATGTCATTTCCATGACACTTCTAGAAGAGACAGCAGCAACACAGCTTTAGGCTGATTTCTCCTTGTCTCCCAGTTCCCATCAAGTGGAGCAGCCTATTTTCAGCAGTAAGTCAGCAGGTACAATTTTCTGTTGGAGGACTGCGTCCTGTGTTCTTAGAGGGAGAGATCATGAGGTGGAGGAGCCTATTTCATCCTTAACTTCTTTCACATACTTCCACCAGACATGAACAAAATTATAGCAGACAC
>NW_009234173.1:427-795 GCF_000690835.1 Fulmarus glacialis | reverse complement strand
TCTGGGGAGGTGGAGTTTCAGCTGCAGAGAAACAGGCTGATCTTGGGGGTCCTTTCCTGCAGGTGTGCCCATGGGGACAAGGGTCCCAGCTTTCCTCTCACCTGTGGAGATCTGGTCAATGCAGTCTGTGGAGCTGACTCTTAGTTACTTAGATGCCATCGTTAGGACACTTGGCTCTCCCCTTGAGGTGTCCTTCCAAGCTGTCAGCTGCCCTCAAGAATGCAAACCTATCTCATAGCACCTCTGTTTTATCTTAAAGCCCCATGGAGAACACAAAGCCCCTACGACTGAGGAAATGCTGTTGGGTTGGTGAAATGAGGCGTGAGTGTCCTGGGCTAGGAGTGGGGTGCTGAGACCTTGAGAAAAGC
>NW_009234173.1:0-346 GCF_000690835.1 Fulmarus glacialis | reverse complement strand
GCTCAGAAAGTTGCCAGCCCAGAGAAACTGGGAACTAGCTGGAGGAACAGATCAGATCCCCTCACTCTGCATTAAGCCACAGGCAATCCTCTTGCCTTCTAGGACTCGCTCTGTTCTCCCTGAGAGCAGCAGAAATGCTGAAGGTTTCTGACATCCAAGAACACTGCCCAGGTGAGATGGGGGGAGCTGTGGAGAAACCCAAACCTCTCAAACTGCCTTGTGCTATTCTGGTTCCTTAGCACCGAGAGCGCCAATGCGTTAGGGGCGGTTTCATCTGACAAAGTCGAAAACTAGCACTGGCCCCTGCCCCACCGTCCATGTGAACCCACTGCTGCAGAGCAGGGCT
>NW_009234172.1:5863-6078 GCF_000690835.1 Fulmarus glacialis | reverse complement strand
GGGGGTGGCAGGGCAATGGGTGCTGGCCACCCCCCTTGCCTCAAGGCCTGCTGACCCCCCACTGCTCCCCTTTGCAGGGCGATATGGGACCGCAGGGGTTTCCCGGGACCCCGGGGGAGCCTGGTCTGAAGGGGGAGAAGGTGAGTGCCGGTGCCAGTGTCGGGGGACAGCACACACCCCTGCCCCCCCTTCCTCTCCGCGGCAGGCGGGGCGCG
>NW_009234172.1:4222-5792 GCF_000690835.1 Fulmarus glacialis | reverse complement strand
GCAGCTGGGCTACACTCGCAAACCACGCTCTTTCCTGTGTGCCAGGGTGACCCAGGCATGGGACCGAGGGGACCCCCTGGACCACCTGGTCCCCCGGGACCGCCAGGACCCTCCTCCAAGCATGACAAGCTGGTGGGTGCTCCCTGGGACACGGGTTTGAGGGGGGACATGGAGGAGCGGGGTGCTGCACCCCAACCCTGGCTGTCAGTGCCTGACATCACCCTCGCATTTCTCCCCCAGACCTTCATCGACATGGAGGGCTCTGGCTTTGGTGGCGACCTGGAGAGCCTGCGGGTGAGTGAGGGTCCTCTCCTGCTGGCAGGGAGTGGGAGGACATTCTCGGCCATCGTCCCCTCCTTCTCTTGTAGGGTCCACGAGGACCACCTGGTCCCCCAGGGCCACCTGGTGTGCCTGGTTTGCCGGGGGAACCGGGACGGTTTGGGATGAACCGCACGGACCTTCCGGGACCGCCAGGTCTGCCGGGCAGGGATGGGACCCCTGGGCCCCCAGGGCCAGCGGTAGGTATATCGGGTGGCCAAGGGGACCCATCCCAGGGCCACCTTGCGGTGGTGGGGCCATAACTGCCCCCTGTGGCAGTGGGGGGCTCCCTGCCTACCAGCTCCACGGGGTTTCCCTGCGCTGGAGACAGCTCCTGGGCATCTTGCAGGGTCCTCAGGGTCCTCCTGGAAGAGACGGGGCAGCTGGGCAGCCGGGGCCCAAAGGAGAGCAGGTGAGTGTCCCCTGTCCTACGTGCCCTGGGAGCACGTCTCAGCTCCCCCGCGGGGCAGCTGGCCCCCCAGGGGGGGGCGCAGCTTTTTGCTGCCGCTCGGTCCTCTGGCACATCTCCAGGAGGTCCCAGCTCCTTCCATCCCTGGACTGGAGAGCATCAACCTGCTCCTGGAGCAAGGCAGCTTCTTCACACCCTCTTCTCCTTCCTCCTCCTCCTCAGGGCGATGTGGGCGACCTCGGCCTCCCCGGTGCACCGGGACCCAAGGTACTGTGCCTGGAGCAGGTTTCTTGGCAGGGGGTCCCACGTGCATTGCAGACTGGAGGCAGGGATGCTGCTTGGGGGGCCAGCTCGTGCCGCAGCAGGGAGGGGGATGCTGGTATTTGGGGTCCTCCCGGAGTAGAGCAGTGCCACGGCTCGAGGGTGCGTGGAGCCGCTGACCATCCCCAGAATGCTCGCTGGACTTCTGCCACCCTTGCTTGGCTTTGGTCCAGGCACTGCTGCCTCGAGAAGTGGGCAGGCAAGCTGAACAGGGTGTTTCAAGGCACAGAAGAGGGTTTACTTGGGGTGTTTTGGGTGCCTGCACCCCTCTGGGAAACACCTCATCTTCTGCACATCACTCTCCTGCCTGCCTGCTCGAGCTTCTTTCCGTCCCGCATCCCCAAGGGTGGAGGTAAAGGCTTGCTGGGATGTGCACTATCACCCTCCCCTCCCTCGGGGGCTAGATGCCCCTTGGGATGACCCATCCATCACAGCCTGAGCTGGGGGCAAGAGCCTCAAGAGTTAAGGTTTCTTAACACTGCCGACATCGAGAGGGTAGACAGGGCGGCAGCGGGCGTAAGG
>NW_009234172.1:3532-4077 GCF_000690835.1 Fulmarus glacialis | reverse complement strand
AAAAAGTGTCTTTTCATGTTTTGTGGGGGGCCTCTGGTGGCCACCGTGCACATTGCACGGTGAGCCGGGGCCGTGCGAGGACAACCGGGATGGGGGACGCCGGAGCTGGGCGATGCCTCCTCCCGCAAAGCCCCTGTGCGCCGGAGACGGGGAGCATCCGTGCCCTGTCCCAAGGGGTGGTTTGGGGATGCGGGAGGGGGATGCGCTGCCTCCCGCTTGCAGGCTCCAGGCAGGGACCATTGCCACCTCATCCCATCTGTCCTCTTTTTTTTTCTTGTCCCCTTTGCAGGGCAGCAAGGGAGAAACAGGACCGGCAGGAGCCCCAGGAGAAATGGGGTTAGCTGGCCTTCCTGGGCCCATTGGACCCCGAGGGCAGCCAGGGCCCCCCGGTCCCCCGGGACCGCCGGGGCCAGGCTATGAGGCTGGATTTGTAAGTGATCACTCCTGTGACGGGGTGTAGGATGAGCTGGAGCTGGGGGCAGACACGGCTCAGCCTCTTCTCCCCCTGCCTAGGGTGACATGGAGGGGCCGGGGGCGCCCATTCA
>NW_009234172.1:549-3353 GCF_000690835.1 Fulmarus glacialis | reverse complement strand
TCAATCACCTCCCCCCCCCTTTCCCAGACCCGCCCGTGGGAGCCTGGCGCCATCCATGCAGGATGCCCACGGGCAGCCCGCGAGGATGCTCCTGCTCTCATACTTCTTTCCTTGCAGGGGGAGGTCGGCAGCCCTGGGCAGCCCGGCTTGCCGGGACCAAAGGTAGGAGTGCCAGGAGGTTGGGACGGGCTGTCTGTGAGCTTCTGGGGTTGGTGGGGTGCTTGGGGAGGCCCCCTGTGCTCCCCAACCTGGGGTTCTTGGGAGGATGCTCTGTACTGCATCTCGCCCTTTCCCATGCCTCGTTGCAGGGAGATGCTGGTGTGCCTGGTGTGGATGGTCGCCCTGGACTGGAGGGCTTCCCCGGACCGCAGGTAGGAGCATCAGCCCCCCACTTTCCAGAAGCCCCTCCTCGCTCCAGTCAGGGCACCCTTGCACGCTGCAGGACCACTTGCAGCAGCTCAATCCCCAGCAGCCAAAATCCACCCCCAGCAACCAAACTCTGCCCCCAGCAGCCAAAATCCACCCCCCCTGTGCCTTCGGCTGTTCCCCTGCTCTGGGACCAGGCTCACTGCGTGCCAGGGGCGCCCACACTGCTTGGGACCCCGTACTCATCAGCTTGCCACCCTGCTCGCCATCACCTCCACCCAAAAGCATCCCACCCTGGCTCGCTGCCTGGACCTTGCAGGCTGGGGCGAGTGGCCTGAAAGGTTTTGCTGAGCCGCAGGCAGGAGGGGGTCTCCGCTTGTGAGCCAGGGTCCAGCTGCGAGTGGTGCCAAGCGGGAAGCTCACCCCTGCCTGCTCCTCCTTCCAGGGACCCAAAGGTGACAGAGGCAGCGCCGGCGAGAAGGTAGGTGCCACCAGGCTGGGGATGGGGACTGGCCGGCCGTGGCCCTGGGGCTGATGGCTGTGTCTTCCAGGGTGAGCGAGGCCAAGATGGTGTAGGGCTGCCCGGCCCACCTGGTCCACCTGGTCCCCCTGGACAGGTCATCACTCTCTCGAGTGAAGATGTAAGTGATGGCTCCTGGTTTCACTGCAGCTTGGGGGAGCTAAAATTGGGCGGGGGGAAGGGGTCTGTCCAACTTCTCCAGGAGCTCTGACCTCTTCAGAGCAAAGATCAGGGTGAAACACCTGTTTTGTCTCTTTTCCCAGAAGTCTTTGGCGGCTTTGCCCGGTCCAGAGGTAGGTGCTCCCCTGCAACCCACAACCTCCCTGGCAGTGCCAGGAGGGCACCCAGTTTCTTCGAAAGAGGGGGTTTGCTCACACAAGCATCTCTGCTTCTCTCTGCAGGGCAGACAGGGTCACGCTGGCTTCCCGGTGAGTTGGTGGTGGGGCTGGGGATCACAGGGGTGGCACTGGTGCCCACAGTAGGGCATGGGGCAGTGCCTGGGCACCAGAGGGGGGAGTGAGAATGAAATCTCTGGGCATGCTTTGGTGAAACCTCTGGTTGCTGGTCCTGCTGCAGCGATGCCAGGGTGGTCATCAGGGTCTGCCTTTGGTGGGTCGGGGCTGACACGGGCTCTGTGCTCCTCCCTGCAGGGCCCAGTGGGACCGAAAGGAGACCGGGGGTCGTCTGGTCCCCAGGGCTCCCCGGGGTTGAAGGTAACTGCTCCGGGCCAGCTCCACTCCATGGGGTGGTCACGCTCCTGGTGCCCCATCCTGCCTGGCCACCAGGTCCCGGTGGTGATGCCAGCCCCGCCATGGGAGGGAGCCTGGTCCCTCCGTCTCCCCTCGCGCCTCCTCCTCTCTTGCAGGGGGAGAAGGGGGAGCCTGGCGTCATCATCAGCCCTGATGGGACCATGGTCACTGCAAAGGTGAAAGGAGAAAAGGTGGGTGTGCCGCGGGAATGAGGGGCATGTCCCTGTGCAATGGGTGCCAGGTGGTCCCGGTGGTGATGTTCTTTCCCTCTCCGCTGTCCGCAGGGGGAGCCGGGGCTGCGGGGACCGATGGGACCTTCGGTAAGTCACCATCGCCGTCCTCCTCATATCCCACAAGGAGAGATGGGACTGATCCAGGACAGAGGGGGATAGGGGGTGCCCCTGCTCGGAGCACCCCCATCCTCATCTTCTCTCCCCTCCAGGGTCCCCAGGGACGAGCAGGGATGAAGGGAGAGATCGGCTTTCCGGGCAGACCCGTAAGACCCACTCCCGGTTTGTTTGTCCCCTCAGCCATCGCCTCCTCCACCGCATCCCCCCACCCTGTTTGCACGTCTTGCACCCACTGAACCCCAAACCCCATCATGTCCCTGCAGTGCCAAGGGGTGGGGTGATGCCGGGGTGCCAGCGGTGATGCTGGGGTGTCACCCCAGAGCTGGTGGGGGGACAGGGACAAGGCTCATCTATGCTGCTCATCCACAGGGACGTCCCGGCATGAACGGGCTGAAGGGCGAGAAGGGTGACCCCGCGGATGTCAGTAGTGTGCTGGGCTTGCGGGTGAGTGTTGCCGCAGTCTCCCCTGGCTGCTGGCCTAGCAGATGGGGACACACACACCGAGGGTCTCCCTGGGGACCTGAATCCCTTTGGCAAAGGGCACATGCCTCCCTCTCTCAGGGACTGGTTGCCCCTCTGGGGCAGGGCATGGTCCCGGTGTCCCCCCCCTCCAGGGACTGTCCACTTTGCAGGACCCTGACGCATCTTCTTTCCCCCCACAGGGTCCCCCGGGACCCCCAGGTCCCCCAGGCCCCCCCGGGCTGCCTGGCAGCATAGTCTATGACAGCAGCAATGTGAGTAACAACACGGTCACCATGATGGGGGGAAGCTGAGGGCTGGTGACCGGGTCACCCCAATGCCACCTGCTTGGCTGGAGGG
>NW_009234172.1:0-236 GCF_000690835.1 Fulmarus glacialis | reverse complement strand
GCCAGGGTGAGGAGGGTGGGACCCCCTCCGTTAGAGCTGGGGCTGGGATGCTGCAGTGCTGAGGTGGCATCTGTCTGGTGCTCCCCACAGGTTTCCACCAGTTTCCAGGACAAAAGGGGGAGAAAGGCGATGCTGGAGCCCCGGGACCCCCAGGTGGGTGACCCATCCCCGCAGGCGGAGGTGGGCAGGGGGTGGCTCGGGGCCACCCCCGCCCTCCCCTCCCCCCCCCCCCCTCT
>NW_009234171.1:0-241 GCF_000690835.1 Fulmarus glacialis | reverse complement strand
GATTCTGTGGGTCCGCCCTATGGATTCTGCGGGTCTGCCCTATGGATTCTGTGGGTCTGACCCATGAATTCCGTGGGTCTGCCCCATGGATTCCGCAGATCTGCCCCATGGGTTCTATGGGTCCACCCTATGGATTCCGTGGGTCCACCCTATGGATTCTGTGGGTTCACCCCATAGATTCCACAAATCTGCCCCACGGATTCCATGGGTCCACCCTATAGATTCCACAGGTCCGCCCTAT
>NW_009234170.1:9980-10268 GCF_000690835.1 Fulmarus glacialis | reverse complement strand
AGCCGGGCCAAACGCGCCGGCGGCCCCACAGAGCCTTGCTGCTGCCGGCCTTGGGAAGCGGGCATGGAGCCCGAGGAATGCAAACAGCGGGATAAGCCCCAGGAGACCCTGCCCAGCCCAGAGGAGCTGTGGCCCCATGGGAGTGATTCACAGCAGAAGCCCAACTCGCACATCATGGGACACCGATGGAGTGACAAGACAGATCTGCAAAGCGACGATAAGGGTGAACACCCACTTATCAAAGGATGCTGCCCACGGGCGCACGCCCAGAGGTGTGTCAAGCCCTCA
>NW_009234170.1:6002-9917 GCF_000690835.1 Fulmarus glacialis | reverse complement strand
CATCACCCTCGCTCCCCGGGCGACAGCTCCATCTGCCGACACACGGCCCCGCAGGGAGCTGGCGCAGGGGACACCACGGCCCCGGGCAGGGGCAGCCCTGGCTCCAGGTCAGGGCTGGCCCCAAAGGGGTCCTCTCTCCACGGAGAGACACCCAGCTTTGGGGGAGACCATGCACCCCTGCAGGCAGCTCCCCTCCATCAGCAGGGCCTTTCCAAGATGGGAGGAGAAAGCCGGGCCAGGCGGTGGCACCGTGCCGGGTGGTGGCACGTTCAGCCAGGGCATCACTGTGCCCCCCCGCACTTCCACCCAGGGGTGTGCTGTGGTCGACACGTCCTCAGAGGGGGCAAATGCTCCTTTGCTGGGCTTGGGCATGTGCACCAGGAGGCAGGAGCACCCCAGCACAGCTTGAGCCCTGCAGCATCGCAGAGAGGGTAACGAGGAGTGGCAAGCTGCCACCTTGCCCACTGCGGCACATGACCGGAGACGCTGCAGCTTGGCAGCAGCCCCCAGCCCAAGTGAGTCTTGCAGGACGGGGGGCCAGGTTTGCTGTGCCCCTCAGCCCATGCCCAAAACAAGCCACCCAGCACCACTGGAGCAGGAGATGCACAGGCTGTTCCAGCACCAGCAGGCGCACAAGAGCCCAGGTGACAGCACCCAAAGACACCGAGCCCATAGGCTTTGTGGGTGTCGGCTGCTCCCCCAGCAGAGCTCCAGCAAGGCCACCATCCCACAGCAGCTTCACAGACCAGCCGTGGACGTGCAGACACATGGGACAGGCTCTGGACAGCCATGCCAGCACCTCCTGCCTGCTTTCCTCAGCTCCTCAGGAGCAGGTAATGAACCAGCCCCAGCAGGTGACACGGCAGAGGAGGGCAACCTGCAGGCAGCAGTGCTGCCAGATGGCGGCAGGGTGCACCAGCTCAAAACACTGCCGGCGGGACTTTGCTCACAGTGTTCCCTAACATGAGCTTGGGAGAAACCCACCTGAATTACCAGCAGAGAAAAGCCAGATGTTTAGAGGCAGACTGCTCACCTCCCTGACGCGATCCTCCAGCTCTGATGCTGTGATGGGTCTGGGATGCGTTATACCAGAGCTCTCTGCCTGCAGTCCCTGCTACATGCAGTGACGTGTACCCGTCACCATCGGGGCGCACAAGCTCAGAGCTCAGCCCAGGGAACAGCCACCATGCCCAGCTCACAGCCAGCATCTGGTTTTCTGCTCCCGCAAGCTGACAGCAGGACTAGCGCTGCTGCTAACACGCTGCAAACAAAACTCATGGGCTTGCTGCAATGCTACAGTCTGCAAAGGTGCAATGCCTGCAGACAGGTGCTCCCTGGGGGTGACTGCTGCTCGGGGAGCCATCGTCTGAGGTGCAGTGCTAGGAGGAGGGAGAGATGCAGGGGTTTGGAGTTCTTGCAAAAAAACCAAGACAAGCCAACAAAGATGACATAAAGGAAGTCGAGGAGCGACTGCTGAGCTCCCATTATTCCCATATCACGAGAGACAACAGATCACTTCCCAGAGAGAGAGAGAGGGGAACCCTTGGATCTCCAAAAGCCCCTTTCATAGGGCATCTTGCAGCCAAAGAACTGTTGGAAGCTTCTCTTCCAGGTCTCTGAAATAAGCCAGCAAGGGGACGGGCTCAGTGAATTGCCGGAAGGGGACAATAAACAGACGTGATGGAGCAGGAGCCTTAGCAAGGCACTCTCTGTAACTGTCCGAGCAGACCCCACGCACAGCGCTCATCCCGCTCATACATGGGCAGCGTGTCTGAGCAGAGTCCAAACACAGCACCCACCCTGCTCCATAAGCGGTCAGCTCATCTGAGCAGACCCCAAGCACAGCACCCACCCTGCCCTGTATCCCTGTATGCAGTCCCTTCGGAGAGACTTGCTCCCAGACCTCGCCAGCTTCCCCTGAAGGTCTCTGCTTTGTAAAGCGATCACCTTCCTGGGGCAACACAGTCCAGGGAGCCCTGAGGACCCTTCCCCGTTTATTATTGGGGACTGTGAGGGTTGGACTGGGGATCAGCTGGGTGAGACACATCCCCAAAGAGAAAAGGACAGAGGTCCAGGGAGCCCAGAGACCCAGGCAAAGCCAAGCATACAAGAGGCACACACACGCAGAAGCAGCTTTTGCATACGGAGTTTCAAAGCTGGATGTCCTGCCCTGCCGGTCTGCGGCTGTGTCGGTGCCCTCAGTCCAGCACTCATGCCACAAACCAGCACGGCACCAAAGCTGCATCCAGGCGATGGAGCCAGAAGCCCGAGGCTGGATCCTCTGCCTGACCCGCTGCATGACCAGTGAGTCCCTGAGCCCACCGGCCCCCTCAGAGAGAACAAGAGCCACAGCCAGTCTGCTCAGTGCAGCAATTCCTGGAGGAAAGGGGTAACATGACACCTGCTGCCCGCTGCTGGCAGCTGTTCCCAGTTTCCAGGACCAGCAGGTTCCCAGTTCCCCAGCACCGAGAAGCCAATTTCAGCTCAGAAACAGGCATCCTCAGGCAAGGAGAAGCGGTCTGCAAACCCCACCCCCAGGGACACTAATGGGGAGGTTTTCAAATGTCAGCTCTAAGTGAAAATCAAAAAATAGGAATTTAAAAGATTCCTCCCCACTTTGTTTTGGTAAACCACGAATTTTGGTGACCACGTTTCCCAGTTTCACCTGGTGCCGTTAACTCCTTTAGCACCCGGTTACGATTATTTCACAAGCGAGCCACAGCTGAAGCCTTCCACCACCAGCCGAGAGCCCCCTCCCCAGCACCCAGCACTGCACAGACAGAAGAAAGGAAAGTTTCTGTACCTCGGGACTTACTGTGTGTTTCTTAGTCATTCTCCAGAGGATGCATGTCAGGAGCATGTGGCCCAGAGCCGACGTGATAAAGACGATGAAGGCATTTTCATGGATTGCTGAATCAACAAGACAACATGTTTCCTGTTAAATCTGAGCCAAGAGCACAAGGGGAATGCAGGGCAGGCTTTGGGAGGGTGAAGGACTGCTTTCTGCAGGATGTGGTCCTGCTAGGAGTCCAGCATCCAGGAGATGTTGTGCCCCCAGCGCAAGCAGCAGTCCGGGGACCAGGGTCTTTGCACAAGACAAGCACAGCACAGCTCTGCAATCCCCTGCGCCCACGCAGAGAAGGGGAAGGGGGATTTAATGACAAAGCTGCTTGTGTGTGCCTTGTCGCCCCCTATAAGCCCGGGGCTGGAGGGGGATGCAAGTTGCTGGAAGACTATTCCAAAGGTGCCAGGAGGGTGTTTATGTGCTCTGGCATCCCATCTGAGAGTCTCTGTTGCTTTAGTCGGCTGTAAACCTCAGGCACCCTTGAGAGCAAGCTCAGCATCACCAGTTGTTCTAGGGATGGGGAAACTGAGGCACAGAGCGGGGGGTTTGGGGAGTGAGACAGTCCAAGACCCAGAAAGGACCATCTTCTGGCCTCCTGCATTATCTACCTCATCGCCAGCACTGAGGCCGTCTTGTGTCACTGAACTAGCACAGATATACGGTCAGGCTAGAAATGCAGCTGGAGCAACACTAAGCCAGCGCAGCTCACGAAACCCCAAAGCCACACACAAAGCCCATGCAATTTCAGGTGAGTTATTTTCAGATAAGTGCTTCTATTTAAAAGAGTTTCCCAGCCTCTTCTCCAGGAACTGAACCACAGGCTGAATTCCCAACCACCTGAACATAAGAAATGATCTTCCCTGCTTCCCCTCTCGATTCCAGGGGAAGGCAAACCACGCAAGGAGCGATGGTAAAGGCAGCTGTTAGAGGTGAAGACGTGAGCAGTGCCCTGCAGAGATGATGAAGGGTGAAGGGTCTGGAGCACAAGTCTGATGAGGAGCGGCTGAGGGAACTGGGGCTGTTTAGCCTGGAGAAGAGGAGGCTGAGGGGAGACCTCATCGCGCTCTACA
>NW_009234170.1:899-5879 GCF_000690835.1 Fulmarus glacialis | reverse complement strand
TCAGGCCTTGGAACAGGCTGCCCAGGGAAGTGGTGGAGTCACCATCCCTGGAAGTATTTAGAAGACGTGTAGATGAGGCGCTTAGAGACATGGTCTAGTGGGCATGGTGGTGTTGGGTTAACGGTTGGACTCGATGATCTTAGAGGTCTTTTCCAACCTTAATGATTCTATGATTCTATGATTAGCCTGAGCCCATTCTCATCTCAGCACAGCAGCTAAGGTCTGAAACTTTCCCCACAAACCCGAGATTAGTCTGTAATAAGGATCTGAGAACACTGGGTTCGCCTCAGCTCTCGGTGCGGCTTTTTCCCAGCCGCTCTGCTGCGCCTCAGTCTCCCCCTCGCAAAGCTCTGCACAAGCCAGGCAGAGCCATCGGCCATAAAACGAAGTGCAGGCAGAGCCATTCCGGTGACAATGCACTTTGAGGTATCCAAACCCCAAAAGAGCATCTGAATTTCTAAGGGCATGCTCCCAGTCCTGACAGCTTGGAGAAGCCCCGCTGGCAGGTGGTCTGCAGTCCCCTGCCACGGTGGGGTCAGCTGGGGACACCGGCAGAGACAGGCGGGGTAGCGACGGGATCCCTCACCATGGGGGACAGGGAGTGCTGGCAGGAGATGAGGAAGGTGAGCTGGACAGGAACATCCCCTAGACCACAGATCTCCATCAGCTGGAGGTTCATGTCCAGCCATCCCAGCTCACTGAACTCCGCAGCACACGGAGCTGTGGTTTCCAAACCTGCTCCAGCCCTGCAGCTCAGGATTACCACACGCTGTGCTACCCCCAAAGAACAAATGGTTCCATGACACTCACAAAACAGAAGGGTCTGTTTAAACCCTGGTGTGGTCTGGGGGTTCAGATGAGACAGCACATTTTGGAGGATCATCTATATCCTCACCCCAAAGGCTGGGGAGGTTCTTGGACTCTGTTCATGACATCACAGCCCTAAAGCCACCAGGCTTACTGGTGAAAATTCAGTGGAAGTCAGTGAGCACCCAAATGGTGGGAAGCTTCATCGACAGCCAGCGTGCCAGCAACAGGCCCCGGCATGGACTGCTCTAGGCGTGGCTCCTGAGTGATGAGCAGGTGAGCAGAAAGGCAATAACCACTGACTGTGAAAGAGAAGCATCTGTGCGTGGGAAATGAAGCAGTGTGCGCAGAGAGCTGTTAGCTGTTGGGGCTCACGCACTTCCTAGCTGTTTTTCCCGGACAGCCTGCTGTTTTGGTGTGCAAGATGCAACATCTCCAAATACCCACATTGACAGGGAATCAGGACAGTGCCTGCAGTGCTCTGCACTTCCACCTCCAACGGCAGCAGTGGGCTGGAGGGAGCCTCAGAAATCATCCACCTGGTCCTCTCACTGGGGCTGGACCCCTCAACCCTGCAGGCACATTCCCAGCCTTCTTGAAGGGCTCCGGTGGCCATAGCCCGTTTCCAGTTTGCTGCTCTAGGCAGTTGCAAGGCTTCCAGACCCCCACTGCATCTGCCTATTGAGAGCTTGTTTTCCTCACCCATTGTGAGTACTCTCAGCACAAAATCAGCTGCATCCCTGCCCCCCATCTCATCTCCCTTGCTGCAAGGAGACAAACCCTCTTCTGTCAACCTCCCCTCACCAGCACTGCTCCAAACCCTCTCTTCCTGGAGCTCTGGCCTGGCCTCTCTCTTTGCGAGACTTTGTGACTACATACTGCAGTGCGGTCCCACAGCCAGACACAATATCCATCATCATCACCCCCAAACTGTGTGCAGGGCTTTTTTTTTCATGCTGACCAGTCCCAGAACTGGGTTTGCTTCCTCTGCAACAGCACCACCTTGCTGGCTCATGGATCTGAGTCCTCTCAAGTCAATCCCTGATGCCTCCTCCAGATCTCAGGATTAAACAGTAGCTGGATGTCATCACTGGCACTTAAATTCATTTCAGATGTGGGAGAAGAGCATTTCCCAGCCTATCATGACCATATTTTGCACACACTGATTTAACCTGAAAAATTCTGATTTTGTTTTCAGGTCAACACAGGAAATTTTACCCAGAAAATTTTCTAAGAGGGTATTTAAAATGCAGCTGAAACAGAGCGCGGGCTGGAAGCCAGCTCAGAGCCAAAGCCAAAGCTCAGCAGTGGAGACAGAGTCGATAGCAGGGACAAGCACTAACCTGCCTTTGCTCAGCTGCGGTGAGACGCGTTAAGCATGGCCTTGCACATAAGCGCTAAAGTCTGATTCTAGGCTTGATACAAAAATTCAGCCTATGGTTTCGGCCAATTATCCGCAACCAAGAATTTTGGGACAAATACGGTTATTTGCACATTATGGACATAACTTTGCTCTATAAATACTAATTTTAATAGAAACTCTTTATTTTTGCTGTTTCTGCCCCCCAAACTGACTACTTCTAAAACACCGGTGTGAAGCAGAGCTCTGCAAAGCCTCAGCAGCCGTGAGCAAGACCACCACCACGACGGTCAGCACAGAGCATGGGAGGAGACACCTACCATAGTTTTCAGATGAGGACACGTACGTCAGAATAAGGAGGGCGAAGTTTTCAAGCAGGTTGAGCAGCAGGTTGAAGTGGCACAAGCGCAGGTAGCGAGGGTGCGAGCAGTGGCAGCTCTGATAGTGGTTCCAGTAGGCGACTGCCACCAGGAAGCGGGGTGCCGAGTGGAGGCCAATGCAGAGGCGCCAGACATAACGCTGGGGGGTCTCGCCTCCGATAGCGGCGCTGATGGAGGGGAGGTAGTTAGGGACCTGGAAGAGAGACAGCGGCTCATGGGGAGAGGCATAGGGAGTGTGCCATAGTGTCATATTTATAGCTCTCCCAGATGCTAAAACTGGTTTGGTTTTTTTTTTAATAAATCAGTTTATTCCTATTTCAAAAGCCAGGGAACATAACGTGGCAGCAACCCTGGTTCATCCCCCAGGACCATGCAGCTCCCAGCCCTGCCAGGACAGTCTCCTGGCACTGGGGTGCCCTGCTCAGGGTCTCACTTGGGTTTCTTAGCTTTATACTTTTGACCTTTACTCCTTCCCTTTACTCAGTCGTGGTCCCCCATGTGTTCTCTGCCCCGAAGTTTGGGGAGAGAGGAGAGGAGGGTGCACGGTTTTGTAGCCCAACCCTAATGGAGAGAACTGATAGCAACAGCAGGCAAAGACCGTGTTCAGGGAGGAACATAAAAGCAGAAAAACTATCAACGCAGCCCCGGAATAAACTCCCGACCTCAGAGTTTCACAGCTCGGGGACTTCCCGAGCCAGCCACGATTGCTATGCACAAGGTAATCCACTCTTCCATGATCCTGCTCGATTTCCCCTGAAGGCCACGCAGAACTGTGCACCCCCAGTGGCCCGTGGAGAGGCGTTCCCCAGATTGGCTACTCTCAAGGCATCCAAGGAGGAGCTGGTTCCTCATGCAGAAACTGCCACCTCCATACGACGTCCCCTACTTCTTATACTGGCAGAGGGGTGCAGTGGATCCCTGCCTGCCCTCTCCAGGCCAGCCACGACCTCAGAGGTCTCTGTCTTGCCTCTCCCTGCTCTCAGCCCATTGTCTCTTCCTGTGCGCAGCTGAAGAGCCCCACTTCACCACCCCAGGAACAGGAGCTGCGTGACCTCTGAGCATCCTTGCTGCCCTGCCTCATACACCCGAGTCACAAGGAGAGGACAGCACCACGTGCTGGGTGTGCACGTTACTTATTTCTCAAAATCAAATTGCCCCGGCATTTTGTGGCTCTGTCACCCCCCTCAGCAGCCTGCCTCGCCATCCCTGCTCCAGGATCTCGGCATCACCACCAGCCTGTGCCACCGCACTGCGTATGGGCACAAGGAACAACACAGACCCCATAAAGCCCTGGGGTCATCTCCTGCTGGTGTGAGAATGACCACCTACTCCTGCCCTCTGTCCCCAGCTTGTAACTAGCTGCTTATCCACACTTGTGCCATGGCTGCTTGAAAGCCCTGGGGAGGAATCTGAGCTTATTCCTTTTGGAAATCCAGGTGGTCCCTCCCCAGGCATGTGCTTGTGACTCCTCTGAAGAACTCCTGTAGATCTGAGGGGCAGCAATTCCTTTTATAAAAGCTGGGCTAACTTCCACAAGACAGTATATTTATCTGTAGCTTCACCAGTTCCATTCCTTATCACAGTCACCAGCAACGTGCTCAGTACAGACGTGAGCCTGACCAGTCTGTACTTCCCCAGGTCTCTTTTAAAAAGCCAAAACCTCAGTTGCCAGTCCCGAGGCATCATGAGTGTAATAAAGTGGCTTGTTCAGGATCCTATAACACATCCGGCATGAAAGCCCAGAAGAAGAGAGGATCCCTGCCACCCCACCAGCTGCTCCAGCTGAGCAGCCATGACCTTGGAGGACATTTTGCTGATGAGAGTCACTTACCCCGCAGTGGGTTGCTGTCGTCTCCTGGAAATGGAACAGCAGAGACCAGATCACACAGAAAAGGAAACCAAAGAGTGGGCAACACACAGTCCCAACGGCCAACGTGGTAAAACGGAGCCGGAAGAGGATCCCATCTCGATCCAGGGGCAGTGGTACCTGTAACATCTTGATGGACCTGAAAACAAACAAGCAAACGTTTGTCGGGGATTCTCTGTCCTCCTGCAAAGTCCAGCCCCAAATGGCCCTGCGCAGGGATGCACACATACGGCTGGCAGAGACAGCCTCTCACACCCGTGTTTAACAGCCGCACAACCCTAGGGCAGGCATCAAGGACAGGCAGCTGAAAGCACCGTTCTGGAGACGCAGGAAGCCCGAGACTCATGTACAACAGCGAGCAGGGTCAGAGCAGCGGCCCGCACGCAGTGGGGAAGAGCAGGCAGCGGGACGTGCGGGCAGCGGGACACAGATCATAGAATGGTTTGGGTTGGAAGGGACCTTAAAGATCATCTAGTTCCAACCCCTTGCCATGGGCAGGGACACCTTCCACTAGACCAGGTTGCTCAAAGCCCCATCCAACCTGGCCTTGAACATTTCCAGGGATG
>NW_009234170.1:0-422 GCF_000690835.1 Fulmarus glacialis | reverse complement strand
ATGCAGCCCAGGATACGGTTGGCCTTCTGGGCTGCAACCGCACGTTGCCGGCTCATATTCAGTTTTTCATCCACCAATACCCCCAAGTCCTTCTCCACAGGGCTGCGCTCAATCCACTCTTTGCCCAGCCTGTACCCGTGTTTGGGATTGCACCGACCCAGGTGCAGGACCTTGTGCTCGGCCTTGTTGAACTTCATGAGGTTCGCACGGGCCCACTTCTCAAGCCTGTCAAGGTCCCTCTGGATGGCATCCCTTCCCTCCAGCATGTCGACTGCACCACACAGCTTGGTGTCATCAGCAAACTTGCTGACGGTGCACTCAATCTCTCGGTCCACGTCACCGACAAAGATGTTAAATGGTGCCAGTCCCAATAAAGACCCCTGAGGAATGCCTCTTGTCACTGGTCTCCACTTGGACATCGA